>NW_011495047.1:5126217-5128118 GCF_000754665.1 Bison bison bison
TTGCTGGCTAAGATGCAAAGTGGTGTAGCCACTTGGAAGGCAGTTTCTGGCGGTTTCTTACAAACATATTCGTACAATATGATCCAGCAATCATGCTCCTCAATATTTACCCAAGTGAGTTGAAACTTATGTTCCCACAGAACACATGGAGGAAACGTAATTGCATATTGCTAAACGAAAGAAGCCAGTCTGAAAATGCTATACAGTAAGCTGTATGATTCCTGCTATATGACATTCTGGAAAAGGCAAAACTACAGAGACAGTTAAAATGTCAGTGATTTCCAAGGGTTAGAGGGGAAGCAAGGATGAATAGGAAGAGCACAGAGGATTTTTAGGGGAGTGAAACTGTCATGTAAGAGACTGTAATGGTGGGTGTGTCTTTAAATATTTGTTAAACTCAAAGAATGTACAATATCTGAAAGTTAACCCTAGTGTAAACTATGGACTTTGGTTAATGATGTGTCAGTGTCCATTCATCTTTTGTAACAAATGTACCATTCTCATGGGGGATGTTGATAATGAGAGAGGCTATGGGTATGTGAGGGCAGGGGCTATATGAGAAATCTCTGTACTTTCCACTCAATTTTGCCGTGAACCTTAAAAAAAAAAGTCTGTTTAAAAAATAGGAAAATCTGTGTCTAAGTAGTAAGAAAATGACTGTGTTCATTTTTGTGGCTGCTAATATATATTGAGTGCTACTGTGTGCCAGGCATTGTGCTAAACGCTTTAGATGTATTACGTCACTGAATTCTCACATTAAATCTTGTGTTTTTCTACCTTTGCAGAATTTCTTCAATAAACATATTACTTCTATAACGAGAAAACTTTATTTGTAAACATATATGTACTTAATAGATCCTATTAAGGTGAAGGTCTTAAGATTGGTGAAGATCCTAGGATGTAGTTCCTGTGAAGTTTAGTTCAAAGGATTGAGGATATTTTACTTGGAAATGGGAACTTTGAGTGAGTGATGATGGCTATCTTCACATATTCTGAAAACAGTAAGTTGGAAAAGGAACTCTGTCTTCACAGAGTACTCTGTCTTCATAGCTTCAAAAAGTGAACTAGAACTGCTGAGCGAAAAATCCCACAAAAGCAATTTAGGGCTTAGTATAAGGATGCTTTTCCAGAAAATTCTATCCAAAAAAGTAATTCATCTAATCGGTGATTATACATGGATTTATGCATCTAGTAAAAGTTTGGAGGAGTAGGAGCCCGAGGTCATTTTCAACTCTGAAATTCGGTCTTTATTTATATTTAATGCAGATTAATCAGAGAGAAGAGTCAAGGTCTACTTTTTTTTATTGTTGTTAAGAGGACGCAATTCTGTGTGAACCATGGAAAAAATAGTGTGGTGTCTGGGCAAGTAAAGAATAATTGTGAAACTTACAAACTGCTTCAATGCAATTTTAATACTGTTACCAGGAAAGAAGGAGCATTAATAGCGCAAGGGAAAAAAGGCCTATTTATGAAGCATGACAGAATACAAGACTGATTTGCATCTTTATTCATTCCCTCCTTCAGGTCCAGTCTGTCTGCACGCCCCCACCTCCTTCTCTCGCCGCCCTTCTTCCTTCAGTTTTTCCCACTTTCCTTATTATCATCTTTTACATGTTTGGCATTCTCTTACCATGAGACTCAACTCTATCCTTATGGGTAGCACTGCTAAGCTACAGCTCTGAACTGCTTTATTTTGTAAAGCAGAGACTTTTACGGGGTTAAGTTTGTTGAGCAACAGATCTACCTAAGATTCTGTTTCACGGTCAACCTTTCACTGTGGGATACCAGCCTCCCACTCCTGAGTCACAGGCTCTCACACATTAGGAGTCACTGAAGCCCTCTGTCCCCAGGTCTGGTGGCTGGGAAACCTGGCAGAGCCGCGGCCCGCGCAGGGCACCTTC
>NW_011495047.1:5128370-5128708 GCF_000754665.1 Bison bison bison
TCTTTATCCTTACCTTCAGCATCAGCCCCCTGCCCACTCCGACCCCGAAGAGGCCCCCACCCCGGCCGTGACCCCGAGGAGCCTCCTCGCTGGGACTCCTGAGGACAGGGTCCTGCGCTGGGTCCCCAGAGAGTCTTCCCCTTTCGCCCACCTCCTGGGCACCCGGGCGAAGGGCAGCGGGGGAGCCCGGGAAGGGGAGCGGGAAGAGGGGACCGGGAAGGGCGCGGGGCCAGGCGGGAGGAGAGGAGCAGAGGCCAGACAGGGGCTCTCGGTTTCCCGGGGTCTGATTGGAGGTTGGCCCGATGAGTCGGAGCTGGGGGCGCGCCCATCTCCGCTGG
>NW_011495047.1:5129232-5133269 GCF_000754665.1 Bison bison bison
GCAGCAGGTGCATGAATTAGTGGAGCGAGAGTGACGCCTGTGATCTCCGGGACCGAGATTTGGAGAAGGGATGAGGGGAGGTGGTCAGATCGCAGAGAGCGAACGGGAAATCGGAGCCTCTTTTCCCAGCACTTAAAGGAAAGAGCTGGGGAGGGGAAGGTGCTTTGAGGCGCAGCGGGCTGGGAATTGTCCTGCCTGGGATTAGCGGGCTTGGGTCATCTAAAAATAACTTCAAGTTTGAAAAGTGAAATAGAAGGGAGCACAGCGTGCCGAGTTCCTTCTGCCCGTGGGATGCTTCGCTCTAGAAGTCACCGGAGGGAAAACAGGCAAACCCCAGCCGCCTGATCCCTCTCCTGCCTCCCGGTCTCACTGGTTTCCAGGGTGTCTCGGTTTGACTTTTAGTTAATGATTTATTCTCCAAGGCACTGCTGTCTTTCTCTCATCCCAAAGTGAATTACAGCAGAGTACATGCTTTGAATCTTTCTTATTTCCTACATTAGGGTGGAAGTGTTCAGTGGACGTTTAATGAGTCTGCTGCCAAAGCTTATTTTATTTTTTAAGTATCCTTTTAGTAAAAACAAAAGTTTCCGAGCTCCCTTTAACCTATGTCCCACAATTGGAGAGGAAAGATGCTAGAGCATTCCAGTCCACCTTTCTCTCTTCCCTAAGGCAGAATCCCACCTGTCTTGCAGAGGCGAGGCTCTAGGAAAGCTAGTATATTTTTTAATAACACATCTCAATTTTTAACACCTATTACATCAGCAGGAAACACAACAAATATATCGCAAGCACAGGGAAACACTTGCTAACTGGCCCGCTCCTTTCCAGGAACACAATGAAGTAGGAAAAGCCTAGAAGCTAGAAAGGATCAAGAAGCAGATAAGCACTGACTGTGGAGCAAGGCAGAGGAGTGAACGAACGTTTGGCTGCTTTTCAGTCTCCACATTGATTTTCTTTAGCCTTAGAGCTATTATCTTAAGTACAATCAGTGTGTTGCATTAGTCTAAAATGTGAGTTGCTCTTTGCTTTCAAATCCACTGCAAACCAAATCAGCATTTATTGAGCACCTACTACTTGAGGCCCGTTCCTAGCATTTTATGAGGGAACATGACCTCAACTAAAGTTAGAAGATTGCAAGAGCTTTCAGAATGCCTTGTTTGCAGCTGCTGCAGAACCAAAGGAAGTCTGGGAGGAGGTGGCCCTCTCTCCAGCGAGGAAGGGTTAACAAGCATAAGTGGGAACTTGAGAGTTCCGTCATTTGCAAGTACACATCACACTTTTTAAAAAACTACTTGCATAATCATTGGCATTAGTCATATATATTATAGAAATTAGCTTTATTGAGATCAACTTTGCTAGTTTGCTGAGGTCTCATTTTCCCATTCCTTTTATTTTCTGTGCCATCCACTCAGTTTATTCAGCAGTTAATTTAAGTATCTACTGTGTGCTATGTAGTCCCTGTGTGTGTGTGTGTGTGCATGCGGGCACAGGCTCAGTCATATCCGACTCTTTGCGACCCCATGGACTGTAGCCTGCTAGGCTTCTCTGTCCATGGGATTTTCCAGGTAAGAATACTGGAGTGAGTTGCCATTTCCTACCCCAGGGAATCTTCTCCCTCCCACCCCCACCCCACCCCACCCCACCCCACACCCAAACCCACAGGGATTGAACTCCCGTCTCCTGTGTCTGTTTCATTGGCAGGCAGATTCTTCACCACTGTGCCACCTGGGAAGCCCATGTGCAAGTGGCTAAAAGAATGAGGCTTTTCTTTCAGAAATCAATCTAGCAGACAGGATAAGAAAATAAGTGATCATCATGGTGAGTGTTTAGTGGAGATAGGAACAAGCTCAGTGAGAGTACAGGAAAGAAAGGGTGCCGGGAGTCTGGAAGAGCTTGCAGAGAAGTTCATGTTCGGACCGGATCTCGGTAGAGAAGGAGCTAGGTGTTCCACGTTGAAGGAAAGGTCACATTCAAAGAACTGGTAGGTGTTCTGCAGTGAAGAGGTGGCAGAAGTGTTTGGGAGGAGGTGTTTTGGTGAGCCTGGGCTATGAATATACCTTGCAGAGGAGGAGAAGCCATGCAGCTTTTATGGGAGAAATGATTTGATCTAATTTGTCTTGCAAAAGTGACTTCGGAGGTGGCAAGTAGGTGGGGTTGCAAAGAAGAATGAGCTCAGATTTCAGACCATTGGAGCAGTCCAGACAAAATAAAATAAGTACAATTAGTTGTGCCTGAACAAGGTAGAATGGGAACAGAGAAGAGAGAACTATAAAAAGCCATTTCAGAGGGAGACAATCACTGGCTTTAGGTCACCAAGTGGCTGGTGATGGGGAAGGAGAAGCTTAGATGTTTAGATGGATGGTCAGACTTTTCATTGAGATGGGAAGTCAAGGAGAAAGATTAAGTTTGAGAAATATGTGAAATTTTAACTGAAACTTTTCCTCTAAGATTATGAACAAGACAAGGATGCCCACTCTTGCCCCTTTTCTTTCGTACAGTACTGGAAATTCCAGTCAGAGCAGTTAGGCAAGGGAAAAAAGGCATTCAAATCAGAAAAGAACTGAAAGTGTTTCTGCTTGCAAATTACTTGACATTACATGTTGAAAACCCTAAAGATTCTACTAAAAAAACTGTTAGAACTAATAAGCAGATTCAGTAAAGTTGCAGGATATAAAATCAATGCACAGATATCAGTTGCATTTGTATATACTAAAGTAATGAACTATCAGAATGAGAAATTAAGAAAGCAATCCCATTTTATAATTGCATCCAAAAAATAAAATGCCTGGGCATAAATTTAATCAAGGAGGTGAAAGACACGTACCCTAAAAAATATAAGACAATAATGAAAGAAGCTGAGGAAGACACAAGTCAGTGTTGATGAGGATGTGGAGAAAAGGGAACCCTAGGGCACTGTTGGTGGGAATGTAAATTGCTGCAGCCATTATGGAAAACAGTCCTCAAAAAATTAAAAATAGAACTACCATATTATCCAGCAATCCCATTTTGGGTTATTCATGCAAAGAAAATGAAAATAGTAACTTGTAAAGATAGCTGTACTTCCATGTTCTTGACAGCATTATTTATATGAACCAAGATATGGAAACAACTTAAATACCTGTTGATGGATGAGTGGATGAGGAAAATGTGGGGTGTATATATATATGTTGTAATGATTTAGTATATTGAAATGACTTAGTGTACATGTATATATGTATATATACACACACACAGTGGAATATTACTCAGACATAAAAAAGATACCCTGCCATTTGCAACAACATGGGTTCACCTTGAGGGCATTGTTAGTGCATGAGGGCCAAGTAGATAAGTCAGAGAAAGTTAAGTACTGTATGATCCCATATATAGAGTTTGAAAAAAACCAAACTCATGAAAAATACAGAGAATAGATCATTGGTTGCCAGAGGTAGAGGACGGAGGATGGGCAGAATGGGTGCAGGTAGTCAAAAGGTACAAACTTCTGGTTAAAAGATCCACATGTTCTGGGAGTGTAATGTACAGCATGGCGACTATAGTTAACAATACCGTATTGTATATTTGAAAGTTGCTAAGAAAGAAAATTCTCCAAGCCAGACTTCAGCAATACGTGAACCGTGAACTTCCAGATGTTCAAGCTGGTTTTAGAAAAGGCAGAGGAACCAGAGATCAAATTGCCAACATCTGCTGGATCATCAAAAAAGCAAGAGAATTCCAGAAAAACATCTATTTCTGCTTTATTGACTATGCCAAAGCCTTTGACTGTGTGGATCACAATAAACTGTGGAAAATTCTGAAAGAGATGGGAATACCAGACCACCTGACCTGCCTCTTGAGAAACCTGTATGCAGGTCAGGAAGCAACAGTTAGAACTGGACATGGAACAACAGACTGGTTCCAAATAGGAAAAGGATTACATCAAGGCTGTATACTGTCACCCTGCTTATTTAACTTCTATGCAGAGTACATCATGAGAAACGCTGGGCTGGAAGAAGCACAAGCTGGAATCAAGATTGCTGGGAGAAATATCAATAACCTCA
>NW_011495047.1:5133369-5200942 GCF_000754665.1 Bison bison bison
TTGCTGGGAGAAATATCAATAACCTCAGATATGCAGATGACACCATCCTTATGGCAGAAAGTGAAGAGGAACTAAAAAACCTCTTGATGAAAGTGAAAGAGGAGAGTGAAAAAGTTGGCTTAAAGCTCAGTGTTCAGAAAACGAAGATCATGGCATCCGGTCCCATCACTTCATGGGAAATAGATGGGGAAACAGTGGAAACAGTGTCAGACTTTATTTTTGGGTGCTCCCAAATCACTGCAGATGGTGATTGCAGCCATGAAATTAAAAGACGCTTACTCCTTGGAATGAAAGTTATGACCAGCCTAGATAGCGTATTCAAAAGCAGAGACATTACTTTGCCAACAAAGGTCTGTCTAGTCAAGGCTATGGTTTTTCCAGTGGCCATGTATGGATGTGAGAGTTGGACTGTGAAGAAAGCTGAGCACCAAAGAACTGATGCTTTTGAACTGTGGTGTTGGGGAGACTCTTGAGAGTCCCTTGGACTGCAAGGAGATCCAACCAGTCCATTCTGAAGGAGATCAGCCCTGGGATTTCTTTGGAAGGAATGATGCTAAAGCTGAAACTCCAGTACTTTGGCCACCTCATGCGAAGAGTTGACTCATTGGAAAAGACTTTGATGCTGGGAGGGATTGTGGGCAGGAGGAGAAGGGGACGACAGAGGATGAGATGGCTGGATGGCATCACCGACTCGATGGACATGAGTCTGAGTGAACTCCGGGAGTTGGTGATGGACAGGGAGGCCTGGTGTGCTGCGATTCACGGAGTTGCAAAGAGTTGGACACGACTGAGCGACTGAACTGAAGAAAGTAGATCTTAAAAGTTCTCATTATAAGGAAAAAAAATTATTCCTATGTAAGGTGATGGATTGGAGAAGGCAATGGCACCCCACTCCAGTACTCTTGCCTGGAAAATCCCACGGATGGAGGAGCCTGGAAGGCTGCAGTCCATGGGGTCGCTGAGGGTCAGACACACCTGAGTAACTTCACTTTCACTTTTCACTTTCATGCATTGGAGAAGGAAATGGCAACCCACTCCAGTGTTCTTGCCTGGAGAATCCCAGGGACGGGGGAGCCTGGTGGGCTGCCGTCTCTGGGGTCGCACAGAGTCGGACACGACTGAAGTGATTTAGCAGCAGTAGCAGCAAGGTGATGGATGTCAACTAAACTTATTGTGGTGATTCTTTCACAATATATACATATATCAAATCATTTGGTATATACCTAAAACTAATACAATGTGTTATGTTAATTATATCTCAATAAAACTGGTAGAAGAAAGGAAGTACAGTTGATCCTTGAACAATGCAAATTCGAACTGTAATTAGAGATCACAAAATGTAGAACCAAAAGATCTGGGGTTGGAGTCCCAACTCTGTCCAAACCATTTCAGCTTCCTGCCCTTGAGCGAGTCATTTATCAGTTCCTTTGTTTTTGAGGCAGATATAGCAGTACTCAGATTTTCCACCTGGAGGTGGGTGAGTGGGGCAGCCTAAACCCCTGCGTTGTACAGAGGTCAACTGTAAACGAGAAAGAGTGATTTTGAGAAGGGTGGGGGATTTTAATTCTGAATATACAAATAAAAATACTCTGGCAGGCAGTTTTATTTTCAGAGTTAGTTTCTTCATTCCTGGTGCTAACTTCCACTCATCCAGCTTACCTTCATTCCTAAGACTGGCTGTGCTGTGCTAAATAGCTTCAGTCGTGTCCAATTCTGTGCGACCCCATAGATGGCAGCCCACCAGGCTCCTCTGTCCCTGGGATTCTCCAGGCAAGAACACTGGTGTGGGTTGCCATTTCCTTCCCCAATGCATGAAAGTGAAAGTTGAAAGTGAAGTTGCTCAGTCGTGTCCAACTCTTTGGGACCCCATGGACTGTAGCCCACCAGGCTCCTCCGTCCATGGGATTTTCCAGGCAAGAGTACTGGAGTGGGTGCCATTTCCTTCTCTAAGACTGGCTAGTGCTGCCTTTGGAGAAGAGGAAGATGAATTTGATAGCAGGAAGTTTTGCCACCTTCTTACGCCAGAATGAAAGTATTAGCTGTCAATTATCTGAAATTCCCAGGTGGTGCTAGTGGTAAAGAACCTGCCTGTCAATGCAGGAGACGTAAGAGATGTGGATTGGATCCCTGGGTTGGGAAGAGTCCCTGGAGGAGGGCATGGTAACTCACTCCAGTATTCTTGCTTGGAGAATATCATGGACAGAGGAGCCTGGTGGGCTCCAGTCCTGGTGGCTACAGTCCATAGGATCACAGAGTCAGACATGATTGAAATGACTTAGCATGCACTCATCTGAAATTATCTGTAGTGGTGATAAGAGTAATAATTTTAATGATAGTAATAATATCTAACATTTATTCAGAGCTTACAAATGCCAAGCACAAAGAAGGTGGAGCTCCACATGGATTATCATGTTTGATCCTCATGGTAACCTTATGAGGCAGACACTATTGTGATTCTCATATGATGGATAAGGAACCCAAGGCAGAGAGAGGGTACCTTATCTAGGTTACACAGTTAGTGAGACGGGCACCCAGAGTTCAAGCTTGGGCAGTCTGAATAGCCAGTCTGAATTAATAGTATTGAACTCATTCCTCTTTAGCCTACAATGTATATTTTTACCCCATGTTTGAATGTTTGTGACTGATGCCACAAAAGAGAACAGGACTGAGTGAGAAGTTCTGGCTCTCATCTGGGCCCGGCATCTAATTTGTAGGGTGACCTCTGCAAAGTCCCATCCCCTCTCAAGCTTTAGTTTGTTAAATCTGTGTAGTCATGGGGGAAGGGGTTGACCAGATGATCTCTAAAGAGTCTAAGTATTCTGAAGTTCTGCCATCTTGTCTCAGATTTATACTATTAGAGTTGTAGATTTGGGTTAAGATCATGCTCGCCTGGTCCCTTTCAGAATAGAAACAGGACCTATTCCTCTTCTAAGAGGATGAACTCTAAGTGATGGCCTGTTCATAACAGCCTGATGGGAACTGTAGTGTCCATAATGCCAGAGCTGATGGGGGCGTCTGAGGTTGGGAGAACCCAGTTCAGGCAGGAGAAACCCAGACCGGCACTGAAGTGGAGGAATCGCCGTCGTCACTGGCCAGTTTATTTGAGACATGTCACTTAAATTCTGTGAGATTCCATTTCCTTATCTCTGAATAATGGGGGCAAGGAATACATGTGTTGTAAGGGTGTTTGTTGTAAGGAGTGAAACAGGCTATGTGGAGCAGACACTGCACACGAGTCTGTCCAACTGAAGATGCTCAGTGAGTTGCGGGAGGGGGGTGTTCCTTACACCTCACTTCCAGGATAACAAATGTGCAGAAAAGGGAGGTTGAGTGTTTCCAGAGATAAGCTCATCTTACTTTGCAGTTTAACTGGAGGAGGAAATGGCAGCCCACTCCAGTATTCTTGCCTGAAAAATCCCATGGACAGAGGAGCCTGATGGGCTACAGTCCATGGGGTTGCAAAGAGTTGGACACAACTGAACATGTACTTCACAGTTTTGCTAAGGGCCATCTCTTAGTGATCATCATTTATTTCTCTCTCTCTTAGAAAGTAATAATATATATATATATATCATTACTATTGGGACTATGGAAACACAGAGAGCATTAAATACCTTTCAAAACATGGATCTCAAGTTCATTGATAAATTACTCTCTTAGATATGAAATGTCAACATTCCACAACACAAAGTTTTAAACTCTTCCTTTGTCAGATAAATAGGCCAAAATTGCTGTGAAGAAATAGTATTGCTTAGGGTTAGTGACCCTGGATTCCACGGTTATGGCACCACATGTACAGGAGGCAAAGTGACTTCCTCCTCAGTGAATGTCTGTGTACATGTGGTGCTTTTGAGAAGCTTCATGAAGAATTTTCTGTCTTTGCTTTAAAAAATGTTCACTGTCTTGGAGCTTTTATGTTACAAACGGCCAGGTGTCATGTTGTGGGTAAAATTAATTAAGTGAGTTGAGGATTCTTTTCAAAAGGGAGAAGCAGCCTTAGACTCAACTGAAGCTGTTCTGAAGTCCCTTAAAGCATATATGTGTGATTATGAATGGTACTTTCTAGAAGTTAAAGACAAGTTTCCAAAGATGGCTCAAACTTCTGGCAGTTCAGAATGCCCATGGAAAGTGTTTTCTATAGTCAGGATGGGAAGGGACTTAATTTTCATGTCTGGTTTCCCCATCTCCACTCACTTTGAAGCAGGGATGAAACAAGGGGAATCCTGAGCTTTGGAATGTACGCAGAAGAAGATGCTAGAATGGTAGCTGTTGAACAAAAGACTTCTGTAGTTTGAGAGCTGTATCCTAGTTTCTACTACTGTTGTCTGAATTCTTTGTGGGAGTCACTATTTTATTGTCTCACGTGATTGAGATATGCCCGATACTAAATACTGTAAGTTCTGTGAGGAGGACCATGCTTTAATACTCCGCTTAGGGTGTTAG
Source organism: Bison bison bison (assembly GCF_000754665.1). Classification (NCBI taxonomy): domain Eukaryota; kingdom Metazoa; phylum Chordata; class Mammalia; order Artiodactyla; family Bovidae; genus Bison; species Bison bison. Next base: position 5,137,813 of record NW_011495047.1, read on the forward strand.
GAATAGAGTATAAAAAGCGTGGACTTGGCATGAAACAGCCTGACTTCCCAGCCTAGTGCTGTCACTTCCCAGCTATGTAACCTTGAGCTTCCCATTGACCTAACAATCACAGGAGTTGGCATTTGCTGAATGCTGCTCCTGTTCCAAACACGATTCTAAGCAGGCTGCATACATTATCTTATTTAATCCTTACAACGACTCCCCCACGTGGGTATTATCATCACTATTTACAGAGGAGCATGCTTGGAGGATCAGGGGCCATAAGCCACTCAGCCCTCGGACTCTGAGTTGCAATTTTCTTACCGGTACAATTAGGAAAATAATCCTTGATCTCCCAGGCTCACAGAGCTGTGAGGGTGAAATGCTATGAGGCTTCGAAGGTGCACTGAGACGGAGTTCTCTGCACCATTGTTAAGGGTGATTGTCACAGTAGGGACCGCCTAAGAGCTCAGATACAGCTGGGCCTGATGTATTAATAGCACCAGGTCTGTAAGAGGAAAGAAGTTCACTCTCTATAAAATGCTTTTATAGAATGCATTTTGCTTATTTTTAGATTGTATTTATTTTTAAAATTGAAATATAGGTGATTTATAATGTGTTAGTTTCAGATGTGCTTCAACGTGATTCAGTTATACATATATATTTGTGTATATATATATTTTTTGTTTTTTGTTTCAGATTGTTTTTCCCTATAGGTTATTACAAAATAGTGTTCTCTTTCTATAAATGGATTTATTGAGATATAATTCATATACATACATTCACTCATTTAACATGTACAAGTCAATGTTTTTAGTATATTTACAAGTTATACAGTCACCACTGTAATCTAATTTTAGAGCATTTTCACCCTCTCAAGAAGAAACCCTGTACCCATTAGAGTGATTCCTCATCTCTTTTTATCCCAAGACAAGCACTAATTCATTTTCTGTAACTCCATATTTTCCCATTCTGAACATTTCATATAAATTCCATTTCATCTATATTCTAGAATCATACAGTATATGGTCCTTTGTGACTGGGCTGTCTTTTTTTTTTTTTACTTTTTATTTTATATTGGAGTAGAGCTGGTTAACAATGTTGTGATAGTTTCAGGTAGACAGTGAAGGGACTCAGCCATGATATATTAATACATGTATCCTTTTTCCTCCAAACTCCCCTCCCAGCCAGGTTGCCACCTAACATTGAGCAGAGTCCCCTGTGCTATACAGTAGGTCCTTGTTATCTATTTGATATATAATAATATGTATGTATTATTCCCAAACTCCTAATTACTCTGCCCTTCCCCCTGTGGTAACCATAAGTTTGTTTTCTGTGTCTGTGAGTCTGTTCCGTTTTGTACATAAGTTCATTTGTATCCCTTTTTTAGATTCCACATGTAAGTGACATCAAATGATATTTTTCTTAGAATGTGTTAAGAAAACTGCACTTCCTTCCCCTAGGCTTTGGTAGTTTTATTATGAGGCCGTATCTTTCAAAGGTAACTGGCTTGTTTTGTCAGTACCAAGACTCAACCAGGCTGGACCAGGAGAAGGCTGATCAGGCCATGGAACTGGGTCCTGCTGGTGAAGGGGGCATGGAGACCATGGTTCACAGAGAGACAAGACTGCCAGAGGGGCGTCTATATAAACAAGGAAGGCTGAAAGTCAAAGACAAGGTCGAGGGAGGCATGGGCATGCTGTGGAGGGCAGAAAGTCATCACCGGGTTTACATCAAGTTTACGTCAAGTGTGAGTGACAAGTGGTACTTGGCATCTGCTCTAAAAAGCTAGAGATATTTCCCAGTGTCTGCTGGAGTCTGTCCACTCAGAGGAAAACCAGGGACCCTCTGCTTTGAGTGTTCAAAGTGTTCCTTTTTGTCAGACGTGTGTGTGTGTGTGTGTGCGTGTGTGTGTGTGTGTATGCTCAGTCGTGTGTGACTCTTTGCAGCCCCATGGACTGAAGCCTTCCAGGCTTCTCTGCCCATGGAATTTCCCAGGCAAGAATACTGGTGTTCGATGCAATTTCCTGGCTCCAGGGGATCTTCCCAACCCAGAGATCAGACCCACATCTCTTGCATCTCCTGCATCTGCAGGCAGATTCTTTACCACTGTGCCACCTGGGAAGCCTACTTTCTATAAAATTCTCGGAAGACATAGAATGGTATCAGTTCAGTTCAGTTCAGTCGCTCAATCGTGACTCTTTGTGACCCCATGAACCACAGCACGCCAGGCCTCCCTGTCCATCACCAACTGCCAGAGTCTACCCAAACCCATGTCCATTGAGTTGGTGATGCCATCCAACCATCTCATCCTCTTTCGTCCTCTTCTCCTCCTGCCCTCAATTGTTCCCACCATCAGAGTCTTTTCCAGTGAGTCAGCTCTTTACATCAGGTGGCCAAAGAATTGGAGTTTCAGCTTCAACATCATTCCTTCCAGTGAACACCCAGGACTGATCTCCTTTAGGATGGACTGGTTGGATCTCCTTGCAGTCCAGGGGACTCTCAAGAGTCTTCCCCAACACCACAGTTCAAAAGCGTCAATTCTTCAGCACTCAACTTTCTTTATAGTCCAACTCTCACATCCATACATGACTACTGGAAAAACCATAGCCTTGACTAGACAGACCTTTATGGACAAGGTAATGTCTATACTTTTTAATATGCTGTCTAGGTTGGTCATAACTTTCCTTCCAAGGAGTAAATGTCTTTTAATTTCATGGCTGCAGTCACCATCTGCAGTGATTTTAGAGCCCTCCAAAATAAAGTTTGCTACTGTTTCCACTGTTTCCCCATCTATTTGCCATGAAGTGATGGGACCGGATGCCATGATCTTAGTTTTCAGAACATTGAACTTTAAGCCAACTTTTTCACTTTCTTCTTTCACTTTCATCAAGAGGCTTTTTACTTCTTCTTCGCTTTGTGCCATAAGGGTGGTGTCATCTGCATCTGAGGTTGTTGACATTTCTCCTGGCAATCTTGATTCCAGCTTGTGCTTCTTCCAGCCCAGCATTTCTCATAATGTGCTCTTGCATATAAGTTAAATAAACAGGGTGACAATATACAGCCTTGACGTACTCCTTTTCCTATTTGGAACCAGTCTGTTGTTCCATGTCCAGTTCTAACTGTTGCTTCCTGACCTGCATACAGGTTTCTCAAGAGGCAGGTCAGGTGGTCTGGTATTCCCATTTCTTTCAGAATTTTCCACAGTTTATTGTGACCCACACAGTCAAAGGCTTTGGCATAGTCAATAAAGCAGAAATAGATGTTTTTCTGGAACTCTCTTGCTTTTTCGATGATCCAGCAGATCATTTGGCAATTTGATCTCTGGTTCCTCTGCCTTTTCTAAAACCAGCTTGAACATCTGGAAGTTCACAGTTCACATATTGCTGAAGCCTGGCTTGGAGAATTTTGAGCATTACTTTACCAGTGTGTGAGATGAGTGCAATTGTGTGGTAGTTTGAGCATTCTTTGGCATTGCCTTACTTTGGGATCTGAATGAAAACTTACCTTTCCAGTCCTCTGGCCACTGCTGAGTTTTCCAAATTTGCTGACACATTGAGTGCAGCACTTTCACATCATCTTTTAGGATTTGAAATAGCTCAACTGGAATTCCATCACCTCCACTAGCTTTGTTCGTAGTGATGCTTCCTAAGGCTTGACTTCACACTTGACTTCACATTTCAGGATGTCTGGCTCTAGGTCAGTGATCACACCATCGTGATTATCTGAGTTGTGAAGATCTTTTTTGTACAATTCTTCTGTGTATTCTTGCCATCTCTTCTTAATATCTTCTGCTTCTATTAGGTCCATACCATTTTGTCCTTTATTGAGCCCATCTTTGCATGAAACGTTCCCTTGATATCTCTAATTTTCTTGAAGAGATCTTTCCCATTCTGCTGTTTTCCTCTATTTCTTTGCATTGATCACTGAGGAAGGCTTTCATATCTCTCCTTGCTATTCTTTTGAACTCGGTATTCAAATGGTATAACAAGAGAAAATTAAAATTACACGTATTACCATGAGCAAATGAATTTCTTTCCAGTCTTTGTGATAGACATGTTTTTGTGAAGTCGAGTTCATACAGTACATAGAGTTTTGCATCCTGTGCATTTCATCACACATTTTAAATTACTTTTCACATCAACAGTGAGCACTGTTTTCAGTAGCTGCACAACAATCCCATGGGTGATGTCACCAAATCTATTTACTTTCTGCCCTGTAACATTTAGGTGGTTCCCAGTTATCCACAATGTCATAAATAATAATTTGGTGAACACTTCTGATTGTCATTTATTTCTGTATTTTGGATCATTTGCTCAAGCTAGAGTGTTAGAAGTAGAATTATTGCCTCAAATAGATGGACCTTCTTAAGGTTTTCTCTGTATTTCGATGTTGCTTTTCATTGTTTTTCCAGGAGGTTGTACTAGGTATCTGTCCCACAAGCAATGCATGAGAATTCAGTTCTCACCTCTGCCCTGCTTGTCAGCACTCTTTCTGTTGAAGATAAGGGATGGCTGGTATTTGTGCTCTCTAGAGATGACCCCTGCTGCTTAACCAGGGCTTCAAAGAGGTTGGGCTTTCTTTGTGGGAGTCGAGGATGGTGGGTCAACATCTGGTAGATATCACATGCTTGAGTGTTTGTAGGTGTGTTGACTTGAATGGATTTCTTTCTTTCCCGGTGGTTACGTTATCAAGGGCCTGGCATATGGATGTGTGTGTGTGTGTGTGTGTGTGTGTGTGTGTGTGTGTCTTGTTGGACCACTAAGGTTGACCTAAACTAAGTATAATGAAGCAACCTCTGCTTAAGTGGGAACTAGTTCAGTCTGCCTTTCAAATCCTGAAGAATTAACAGTAAATCAGTTCAGTTCAGTTACTCAGTCGTGTTCGACTCTTTGCGACCCCACGAACTGCAGCACACCAAGCCTCCCTGTCCATCACCAACTCCCGGAGTTTACTCAAACTCATGTCCATTGAGTCGGTGATGCCATCCAACCATTTCATCATCTGTCATCCCCTTCTCCTCCTGCCCTCAATCTTTCCCAGCATCAGGGTCTTTTCAAGTGAGTCATCTCTTCTATCAGGTGGTCAAAATATTGGAGTTTGAGCTTTAGCATCAGTCCTTCCAATGATTATTCAGGACTGATTTCCTTCATGATGGACTGGCTGAATCTCCTTGCTGTCTAAGGGACTCTCAAGAGTCTTCTCCAACACCACAGTTTAAAAGCATCAATTCTTCGGCACTCAGCTTTCTTTATAGTCCAACTCTCACATCCATACATGACTACTGGAAAAACCATAGCCTTGACTAGATGGACCTTGGTTGGTAAAATAATGTCTCTGATTTTTAATATGCTGTCTAGGTTGGTCATAACTTTTCTTCCAGGGAGTAAGTGTCTTTTAATTTCATGGCTGCAGTCACCATCTGCAGTGCTTTTGGAGCCCCCCAAAATAAAGTCTGACACTGTTTTCACTGTTTCCCCATCTATTTGCCATGAAGTGATGGGATCAGATGCCATTATCTTGGTTTTATAATTGTTGAATTTTAAATCAACTTTTTCACTCTCCTCTTTCACTTTCATCAAGAGGCTCTTTAGTTCCTCTTCACTTTCTGCCATAAGGGTGATATCATCTGCATATGTGAGGTTATTGATATTTCTCCCAGAAATCTTGATTCCAGCTTGTGCTTCATCCAGCCCAGCGTTTCTCATGATGTACTCTGCATATACGTTAAATAAGCAGGGTGACAATATACAGCCTTGACGAACTCCTTTTCTGATTTAGAACCAGTTTGTTGTTCCATGTCCAGTTCTAACTGTTGCTTCTTGACCTGCATACAGATTTCTCAGGAGGCAGGTCGGGTGGTCTGGTATTCCCATCTCTTTAAGAATTGTTCACAGTTTGTTGTGATTCACGGTAAATAGACATGCTTATTTGCATTAGTTCTATTGTTGCTTTCGTTCATTTTCACTGGTTCCCTTCTAATGTTGGCAGGGCCTTTGGGGCAAGCTCCAGACAGGTGGTGTTTTGTTTGTTTTTTTTTTTCACTTCCATGTAATGAGATACTAGGCGAGAAATAACAAGAATAATCAGTTGTAATCTCTTAAAAAGTTACTTAAATGGTCATTATGCTAGAATTTTAATTTTATGACTAATCAAATTAAAGTTGCTCTTTGCAACTCTATGGCAAACTCTATGACTCCTCCATCCATGGGATTTTCCAGGCAAGAGTACTGGAGTGGGTTGCCATTTCCTTTTCCAGGGGATCTTCCTGACCCAGGGATCGAACCCCGGTCTCCCACACTGCAGACAGACACTTTACCAAAGCCTCTGCATTCATTTTAAGGCTTCCATCAGCTCTGCTGATTTTATTGACTAATTTATTGAGCTAAACAGTCAATTTAAATTATTTTTCCCCATAACATTATCTGAAAGACAGGCTAAATTAATATAATTTATTTTTTATTTTGACTTCTGTAGCTATTCAAGATAACAGCCAAGAGATGGGATTTGGCCAGGACAAAACAAAGTCCAACTTCTACTCCTGTTTTGAGGTTTAATCCTTTGTACTGAATGAAAGTATTTGATTACAGATATCGTTCTATGAATTTTGAAATGGAGGATGGTAAATACAGATACATTAATGGTACTTCAAACAAAATTTTATTTGTTCAAGAACAGAGTCTCAGCCTTGACAAGAAAAGTGAAAGCAAAGTGCTAACTCATGAATATGTTAATTTTTTCCTGCTGCGGGCATTAATGGTATTCATTTTATCCTTTCTGATGTACAATCAACTATTTATAAAAAGGTTAAATTTTGTTCAGGAAGGATATTCAGCAACTGTCACACCATAAATATGTTTATTTGGGATTCTTTATTTTCTTATTTTTCTGTTTCTTAGTGATCTCTATTCCACAACAGCTGTTGTTTAGCATTAAACTTCAAAATTTGACAAGGTGACATTTAGGTGAAGCTCTGGATTGAAATATTTGCTCGGTCAGATTTTCAAGGCGTACCTTCTGACCTTGTGTCCAAGTACCACAGCTCACCTGGGGGTTCTTTTTCCTTTTTGTTTCTTTTTCTGAAGTATAGTTGATTTGCAATATTGAGTTGTTTTAGGTATACAGCAAAGTGATTCAGTTATACATATATATGTATATAAATATTCTTTTTCAGATTCTTTTTCAGATTCTTTTTCATTATGGTTTATTACAAGATACTGAGTATAGTTTCCTGGGATATCTAGTAGGTCTCTGTTATTTTATCTATTTTATGTATAGTAGTGTGTATCCTTGTAGAGGGAAATGGCAACCCACTCCAGTATTCTTACCTGGAGAATCCCAGGGACAGAGGAACCTGGTGGGCTGCCGTCTATGGGGTCACACAGAGTCGGACACGACTGGAGCGACTTAGCAGCAGCAGCAGTGTGTATCCTCAGGGATTCTTGGCTTATGACCTGGACCTTGGTTTGGTTCTGCCTCCTAAGTTATCATGGTTGGGGAGAGGGGAATCTCCTCCTTCTGGTTCACAAACAACCACAATGAGACGTCCAGTATCATTCTGGAAGGTCAGGAAAGCTTACCCAGTCCCTGAAGAGGATTTGGAAAGATTTTGCTGGGTGGAGGTGAGATAAATAATAAACCTGAACAGCCCCCCTCTGCTCCCTTAGAACTAAGTTCCTTATTCCAGCCTGCAGCTACTTCTTTGAGGCTTTCCATGAAGCTGGAAACTGAGGCCATGAGGACACTGAGGATGGCTCTAGGTTATGTGCTAGTGAAATCATTAATAGCTTACAAGGGACAGGAGACAGGCAACGGTGGCACTTTGGGAGAACCCAGCTGCACGGTTTTCCCTGTGGGGCACTGCTTCTTCCAGGTCATTTTTATTAACCTAAATACCTCCCTGGAGGCCACAGACAGGCACTGAAGGAATGACCCTGTAATGTTCGTAAAACGACCTTCATGGTCTGCACCTGTGGGAATCTCCACAGGGCGTGGTTCCTCATGAGGAACTTTCCAGTTTCTTTAAAATTGCTTTTAAAATCTAATGTTTAACCAAGGCTTTGTCTTGGATGAGAAGGACCAAACAGATACCATATGTTCAGTACTTCTCACCTTTAATTTAACCCCTTCATCCCAGATCAACCATTACGAGGTCCTTAGGACCACACCTGGCTATTGTCTTACAATTTAAGCCAATGTGTGATACTCTGAGAAGGTTATTTATCTGAATGAAATCAGAAGTGCCTTAGGGGTATCCAATCCTAGGGCTTTATATGGTTGTATAAATTTCAAGGGCATATAAGAAAGAAGTTCCAAGAATAATAAAGATTAGAGCTGTTTATCTAATTGATATTTGGGGCTATTTTCAGTGTCTCTGAGGGCTTGACATGGTGGGTTTCCCAAATGATCATGGCAGCAGGCTTCCTGCTTTGCCCCCACTCCCTGACTCCATCCACCAGGAGCTCTCTTTGGATTGCTCTGCTTCCAGAGGAGTGATTCCAGATCTTGGCAGAGTCCTCACTCTGACTCAGTTCAGGAACTTTTCCATTTAGAATCTGTCCCTAAATTCTTTTCAGACACCTTCATTGCATTGACCCCAAGGTGTTGAAAGCTAAAATAATACTTCTTCCTCCAAAAGAATGGAAAATCAGATAAACGTAGAGTTATTCTCCTTCCTACCAAAAAAGAGGAGCTATGGTCAGACAGGAGAACATAAAGACTTAGCTAAAGGATAATATTTTTAATATTGAAAAAGAAAAACTAGTAGTCCTTTGAGGTCATCCAGGTATAAGAGCATCTAGTAGACATGGTTCATTATCTGGTCTGGTGAGAGATCACCTCTAAGATAATGGTTTTCTTGGCCAGACGATTTTTGTTCAGTTTTAATTATTCATTTTTTAATCAAACCTGTCCTTTTAGTAATTTTCCAAAGTATCCAGAAAATGATGTCTGCTGTTGCTTTTGGGCTTCAGATATTTGTATATATATTCTGAGATATTTGCATGAAGTGTTTTTCGGATCCTAGTCACTGCTGAAGCAAACCATTCCTATATTGTTTTCTCATCCTAGGATTGGCGATGGTTTATTTTTAAGACAATATGCTAGTAGCACAATGAGCTTATTCCTCTTACGTTGTAGAGTTTCTGTCAGTCTTGTCTGTTGTCAATCATGTCAATGCAAATGCTGCCCAATATACGCGTTTCTCTTCCTAACTGCAAATTGACTTTTTTATGGCCACTTATTAGAGCACCCCAGGAGACCAATAATAATGATTGAGCCGTCACTGCTAGAGACCAGATATCATTTCTTCAGTTTCCTATTCTAATAAATAATGAACTGCCAAGTTGTTTATAGATAAATCAAATGTCCCTGTAATATTAATAAATACAAGCTAAAAGCAGTTGCATACTATTTACAGATATAAGATGTTTTAGAAATTCTAGACATGATAATCATCAGAAGGAGAACACTTTTACTAATGGGAACTAGTTTAGAGCACATGGCAACTGTGTAAAATTATAATTGGACCTTCTCCTGTCTCTGCTTCTTAAAGTTCTAGCCTTCCTTCTGCCAGGGAGGAAGAAATTTTCTTCGTCCCTTCTAGTTTCTTCTGGTTGCTCTAAGAATTAAATGGACATGAGATGGACTAATAGGAGAAAAACAAAAGGTTGGTATGTTGTGCACACGGGAGAGACCCAGGAAGGGTGAGTAGCTGGCCCAAACAGCTGAAACCCTCACCCTCACCATCAGCTGAAGATGAAAGAGGATGTTGGGAGTGGTGACTGGGGACCTCAGAAGGGAGGAAGGCAATTCATAGAGAGGTAGGAAAACAGATGTTTGGTAACCATACGCTTGCTGGGCCAGCTGGATTCAACGGGACACAGAGTGGACTCTGATCTTTAAGAGTTTCCCCCAACCCGCTTAGCCTAGATATTTCACTTGCAGATATTTCTGGTAATGGTCTATTCCTGGAATAGGCCCTCTATCCTAATTCTTCAGGCAATTAGGGAGAAGGTCAAAGTTTCTTCCTGAGTCTTTTGGGCCTTTAATTGTTTTCACCTAGAAATAGCCTCCATGCCAAAGAGATAGTTTTGGGAGAGGAAACATTTGGGGGTGGCAAGTATTGTCTCCTTGCACTTCAAGTTCTGTTTTTTCCACTTTCCCTCCATCCCTGAGCCCTCAAAAGAGCCATCATTCCTGTTTTAAAAGCAACTTTTTATTTTATATTGTGATATAGCTGATTAACAGTGTTATGATGGTTTCAGGTGGACAGCAGAGGGTCTCATCCATACATGTACATGTATCCATTCTCCCCCAAACTCCCTTTCCATCCGGGCTGCTACATAATATTGAGCAGAGTTCCCTGTGCTATACACTAGGTCCTTGTTGCATCACTCTTTTTTTGAATCTGTTTTTGTGGCACATGCATAGTCTAACCTTTGTCGCTCGTTCACTCATGTATTGATTCATTCACTCATTTGTTCGTTCATTCATTCATCCCTTCTGTGCACTCGGTGTGGTGCTATCCTCTGCGGTATAGAAACCAGTAGAACATAGTCCCTGTCTTTAGTGAGGCTTAGAGTTTAAGCTTTAAGCTATCTTTTTATTTACTTACCTCTCCTCTGGATGCGTAAGTACCCTGAGGCTGAAGACCACCTTGTGACCACCACCACCTGCAGTCATTACAAGGGCTTGCTTACGTGGGCACCCAGTTAGTGATAATATGGACTGATCACTGAATCCATTCTGAATCATTCAGAAGCACGGGATTGAGGATTGAATATCTTCAAATGTTTTAAGAGCCTTTCTCCTCCCGCCACAATTGCTAACCGTAAAAATAAGTAACTCCGTAAGTTTGACTCCTTTCACCTCGTCCGAAGGCTGATGCTTCTCAGAGTCCTATGCAGTGCCACATCCGAATTACATATGAAAGCACAAATGTGAGTGGTAGCCGCGGACTGAACATCCATTGGCAGTCGTGGAGGAAAGCCTTCTGCCTCCAACTCAGACTGTTTTGCAATGCATCTGTTTCGGTACAGTGGAGCATCCTTCCCTTTATTTGTGGAGCTTGGAGGTCAAGTAAGTAAGCAAGCAGGAATGATTGTGGCTGATCACTGAGCACCTACGAAGCACCAGGCATTGGGTCAAGCAGCTTCCGCATATTATCATACAGAGTCTTCTCAACACTCTGGTGAGGTAGGTTCCATTTTGGATTCCCGTTTATCTAGGTGAGGAGACTAAGTCTCAGGGAATTCCAGTAACTTGTCTAAGGCCTTACAGGCAAGAAATGACGGAGCCAGCACCCAGCAATGCTCTGTGTCCCCGCCCGCCACTCCTTGTCAAAGTGGGATTCATAGGGACATTTGTGGGAGAGGGACTTAGGACTTCTGAATGGTAACATTTAAATTGTGTGGGTTTTTTTCCAGTGAAAAATAATCTGAAGTAATAGCGTCTTCTGGATCTTCCAGATGACCACCTTGTGATGATGCCATGCCATCTTGGTACCTGAATTTGTGCTTTTTATTTACAATCCAGTCGGTACGAACACTACTTCAGTTGCTGTGAGCTTACAGGAATAAACTGGTGGACTCATGTAATTTGCCTTCAGTGAAGGCCCCGTGATCATCCAGTAACGTTTAATGTTGCTGTGAACGAAGCAACGGGGGAGGAGGGTCCTACTGCAAGGTGGGTCAGGGGAACATTCTGAACTCTGAACACCTGCCTTGGAGTTTCCCATACCAGAATCATAATGGGGAAGGGAGGGTTATGTTTAGCAAAACATCATCATCTGAATATTAAGTCATTGTTGTTAGTTTGCATTGGATTGGTTTTTAAATTTTTTTTTGTATTTGGTTAGAGCATTTAGTTGCAGTTTGGAGGTTTTAGATGAGTTGAAACTGTAAGAACTCAGCTGTATGTTTGTACATATTTAAGCATCATTATAATGAAAATCATTTAAGTTGAATTTGGAAGGAAGGCAGGGTGATATTTTTTTCCTTAAAAATGTGGTCATACATTTTTCAAATCTGAGCCAAATTGAATGCCTCTACACTACATGATGAAAACTTTCTCCTCAAAAAATGCTCCCCCACCCACCAGGGGTCTGGCTTGCTTAAGTCTTTCTTTTGGAATAAGGCATTGACATTTCCTTTCGACCTGAAAATAGTGTCTGGGAGGGTTGAGGACTGACCTTGGGACAAACTCTCCGTTGCTATGGTTCTCCTGGGACTGGCTTTGTCAATCAAGGTGCCTTTGGATTCTTTGTCGCTCTAGGTCCTGACTCTGATGACTGACAGTTGTGCATATCACCCTGGTTCATAATCATTTTCTTATTGCCACCATCCATTTTTGTGAATTGGGCTAGGAAGTGGTACCAGCCTGGCATAGGTAGAGAAGATCATGACAACATAATGGGATTTTAAAAGCTTCTGGTTTGCAAAATCTCCGAGTCTGTCAAAAATGACTACATCAGTTACCACTTTGGGTAAAGAAAAGGCAAGTGTTGTTAAATGCAGACACTCAGAGAGGAGGTAATATACGACAGTCTGTTTATCCTTAGCACTTTAGTATTGTATGGATGAATTCCTAGGAAGATTTTGGAGTCCTGGAACAGAGGACAATGAGTTTTGATGCTACTTGTGGGAATGCGGTGCAGCTTATGGGCTAAGGTCTGGGAAGCCTGGACATCAAGGCTACATATGAGCAGCGCATACTTTGAGTAACCTTGGGTTGCCTTTAAAAGAGGGGGCATTTTTCTCTGTGTACAAATCACCATCCTTCTCTTATTTAAAGTTTTAATAAAATTGCCCTGTTTTTAAAAAACGTGTAGAAAAGTGTCTAACACATCCAAATGCACAATTAGTGTTTGTTGCCATTTTTCAACACTGTCATTATTAGCATTCCCTGACATTCCTAATGGTGCAGAGAGAGCAATGCAGTGCACACAGTGGGATCAGAGGAGCTGGGCTTGTGTCCTGGGTTGGCTCTGATTTTCCCACGAGAGACAGGACCTTTCCTGAGCCCCTTTGACCTCAGCTTCCTAGTTTTCATTAAGGTATTGGGCAGAATGATCCCTAAGGTTCCTGCCAGCTCTTTCTTCCTTTGTTCATTCTAGTCTTTGCTACAGATCATCAGAGCATCCTTAGAGTCTGTTTTTCATTAACGTAATAACCATTGGTTATTATTATTCTTCAGATCAATTTCAGGGGATCTTCATTTTCGTCCTGATTGTGCTATTCTATTATAGCTATGAGACCTTGGGCAAGTCATTGAATGTCTGAGCCTCAGTTTTCTGCTCTGCAAAATGAGAATTAGGATAACTGACCTTTGATTTCATAAGGTTGTAAGGGGTCAGATGGCATAATAGCTTTGGTGATAATAGATGGAAAACATTTTCAGCATCACATACCAGCGCTTTCCTATTGTTTATTCTCTGTTCATTTAGCTCATCTTCTTGTTTCTTCTTTTTTAAACTTTGAAAAGGAGTTCATGAGAATCCCTGTTAGAGAAAAACTGAAAAGAGAAAAGAGAAAGAAGACACTTTTTGGTGATTCACGATATCCCCATTTCACTCTGAAAGCCATGATGGCACACACCCTGGCTGTTCACTGTGCTGTGTTTTGTTCAGCACGTGGTAGACCCTCCCTATTTCTTTGTTGAATGAATAAGCATGACTCTTGACCATATTGGCTCATGGAATCTAGTAGCTATTCTGCTTTGCATAGCAGCAGAAGCAACAGTCCTTACTGGGTGCCGGAAAGTATAGCATTTCAACTACTCTCTTTTCATGTTATTGTAAAAATTAGCCAGAGATTTCCCTGGAGGTCCAGTGGTTAAGAATCTTCCAATGCATGGGATGAGGATTCTATCCCTGATGGGTTCACTAAGATCCCACATGCCACAGGGCAATTAAGCCTGCAGGCCACAACCACTGAGCCTGCCCACTCTAGAGCCCTCGTGCTGCAACTAGCGAAGCCTGAGCACTGCAACAAAAATCCAGCGCAGCCAAAATAAATAAATAAATAAATGAAAATCAAACAAAATACAGCAAGAGTGGAGACAGAGAATTGATTATGTCAAAGTAAATTTGAAGTTGCAATAACTGAAGCATGTCTGAATTACATGCTTGTTTGAGCTTCCCTGGTGGCTCGGACGGTAAAGAATCTGCCTGCAATGCAGAAGACCTGGGTTTAATCCCTGGATTGGGAGGATCACCTGGAGGAGGGCATGGCAACCCTCTCCAGTATTCTTGCCTGGAGAATCCCACGGACAGAGGAGCCTGGTGGGCTATAGTCCAGGGGGTCACAAAGAGATGGACATGACTAACACTTTACTTTTTACTTTTTTTTTTGTTAAGTAAGGCCTTGGAAATCATCCTTAACTTCTCTTCTAGTGAATGACACTGGGGAAGTGAGGGGAGGACCAGCTAATCTACCAGCAACCTGATCTCATCTCCTTTCAAAAAAAAACCAAAACACTTCCATCCCACCTGACCCCAGCCCAGTGGACTCAACCATTCACTGCCTGCTTGAGGTTAAAAATAACCCACTCATGTTTATTGTCAAGAAATTAATCAGCCTGGGCAGAACATGACTTTTCAATGACAGAAGCATACTGAAATGAGTATTTTTGGAAGTGGGCACAGAGATGCCCATCTGGGGTCCTGTACATGCCTACCATGTCCTATCCTTGACTTCTGTTGTACAAGTGGTGGGGGTAACAGAGGTTACAAGGTTTATCCTCTCCTTAACTAATAACAGTTCTGAGAAAGTGTCCTCTATCCTGTGCAGAAGGACTTCCCCACTGACCTGATTTTCAGGTGATCAGGTATGGACAGGTGGTCCCTGAGCTTCCTCCCAGATGTGTGCCAGGCACTAAGGGTGAATTGTGAGCCCAAACTGTGTTCCCTCTGTGGTCAGATGAGGCTACTTCCTGTTGGAACATGGACTGAGGCACAGATAAAAGAAATATTTAGATCGAACCTGCTTAGGAGTTAGTGATGCTGGGTGCAAGGGGTCAGGGGCTACGGGCAGAGCAGCACCGTGTTCCCAGGCAGCTTCTGAGGTTACTCAGCTCCAAACGAGGCAGATGCTTGGTGGGGCTTTCTGAAGATTTTCTGAAAATTGCTTTAACATCAACCTCAATATAATAAAAGGTTTTCAGATATGTACCTGGACTAAGGGGAAACATTTCCAAAGCTTCTGGGAGATTCTCAGGTGGAAAAACGGCAAGGTCATTTTAATCTGGAACTTGCCAGAAATGGGACAATGTCGCAAAACACCTCAACACATCCTTGGAAATCAACAACAGTGATTAAAAGAACCCCTGCTTTACAAAAAATGTTTTGAAACCATAAGACAGATATGTTCACCTAGAGAAAAATAAGACTTTCCCCTAAGGATGCAGCTAGGCTTTGTATATCCCTTCTTTTATCATTTTTTAAAATTTTTATTTGTTTATTTATTTTTGGCTGCACTGAGTCTTCCTTGCTGCATGTGGGCTTTCCATAGTTGTGGCGAGTGGGGGCTACTCTCCAGTAGCAGTGCACAGGCTGCTCATCGTGGTGGCTTCTTTTGTTACAGAGCACAGGCTCTAGAGCTTGTGGGCTCAGTAGTGTGGTGCACGGGCTTAATTGTTCCACAGCATGTGGAATCTTCCCAGATCAGGGATCAAACCCGTGTCCTCTGCATTGGCTGGTGGGTTCTTATCCACTGGATCACCAGAGAAGTCCTGTATATCCTTCTTAAAAGAAGATCTACCCCTTCAGCTGTCAGTGTTCTTTCCCAGTGACTCACTCCTTATTCCTTTAACTTTGACTTCTCTTTGCTCTCCTTTTGCGAACTACTCTTTTGAAGGTCATGGAGTCCCCAGTCTGGAAACCAAAGTTACTATGTAGTCTCCAGCCTTCCCCAACTTTTACATGGCACAGATGCCAGTGACCACCCTTCTTTGGCTGAAACCCACTCCCCTTGCCTCTATGATGAGGTTTTTCTTCTGATTCTCCTCTTTATTCATCCCTACCCCTTTCTCACTTTCCAAACCTGTTATCACTTCCTGTATGGGTCAAGTTAGTCTGGTACCCAAGGACCAGAACCAGTGACTTAAACAATAGAAATTTATTTCTCAAAGTGCTGGAGGCTGAGAAGTCCAGCCTCAAAGGGCCAGTTGACGTGTTTCCCGGTGAGGACTCTCTTTCTGCCTGTAGACCACCGTCTTCTTGCTGTGTTGTCACATAAACTCTTCGGGCCTGTGTGAGGTATTATAAGGCCAATAAGCCTATAGGACTAGGGTCCACCCTTTAAACCTCAGTTACTATTAGTTACTCTCTAAAAGGGCTTCCCAGGTGGCTCAGTGGTAAAGAGCCCACTTGCCAATGTAGGAGATGCTAGAGCGGCAGTTTCAATCCCTGGGTCAGGAGCTCCATCTCCAAATACAAAGTGGAGCTTTGTATTTGGCCAGGAAAACGAAATTTGGTCCACAGCACTTCTTGCGGAACCGTGTTGGCAAGGTTCTTACCAACCTACGACATGGTCTTTCTGCTGCATGACCCTCTCACTCATAGCTGAGTTGCTTGGGAATTTGGGAATGAATTTCTGATGATCACATTCTGCTCCAGTAGCACTCCTCACCCTTGCCTTTTCGTCCTCACTGGAAGCAGACTGATGCCTTGGAAAAGTGCATGACAATATGGCCTCTCCCCCTCCCCACCATGTGTCACTCTGGATTCTTGTGGTTTTCTAAACACCATTCCCTGTGCGCTTCTTCCTCCATGTACTGCACCCCACCCCGCTCCCCGTTGCCCCTCTAAATGCAGGCTGCTTCCCTCCCCCATCCATTCTCCAGTACTTATCGCTTCCTACAATTCTTTTCTGACTCCTCTCTCCAGCCGGAGCCCGTCCTCCCCTGAGTCTCCAGTGCTGCCTGCTCACCTTTTCTGCTGCTCACCTCACTGATCCCTCCATCTGGAACCTGTGTGTCCCTGTGTAACTGTAATCTTGGTGCCCCTCCTCGGCCACCTGCTCAGAAGTGGGTCTTTCTGCCCAACTGGGCATCAGTCATTGAAGCAGCATCATGGTGGTTTGCACAGAGCAGATTCTCAATAGAGAATTGAGAGGAGGAATCTGCAAGCTTCTATGTAATGCTTGAAAGTTGAAATATTATCTCTGTTTTGTAAATTCATCCTCAATCTTTTCATGATGAGTGATGTCAAGAGTGCCCGGAAAGGATGAAATTGCAGAAGAAAATTGTTTAATCCTCATGGATCTTTTAAATAAATTATTCAAACCTGAAATGGTAGCCAGAAGTCTTTCATTATCCACTATAGAAATATTTCAGTGATTGATCTGACAACGATCAGCTTAAAAAAAAATTCGAAGTTAGTTTTGGATAACAGTGTGTGGTTTCCTCTGTAAAGGCACTTCTGAGGCCATAGATTGCCTGGGCTTCTACTGTGCCCACGCTGCCATTGCCAGCCTTTATGTTCTGTTGTTATTAATGTTTGGCTCCTAGTGGTGAGGGGCAGAGTTCGGCCCATTAGGATCCTAAGGTTTGGTCGATGATTTATAAATTACCGTTTATTATCAAAAAGAGTAAAAGGAAGGAAAAAATAGCCTAAGCAACCAGTTAGACAGTTCCACTCTCTAGATGTTTATTGAGTGCCTGTTGTATGCTGGATATTGAGATGGAGTTGTGTGTGTGTAAAATAATCTTTGTTATTCTTACGGACATAGAAAACAAACTTATGGTTATCAAAGGAAAAAGAGGGGAGAGATAAATTAGGAGTTTGGATCAACAGATGGATGCTACTATATATAAAATTGGAGAAGGCGATGGCACCCCACCCCAGTACTCTTGCCTGGAAAATCCCATGGATGGAGGAGCCTGGTGGGCTGCAGTCCATGAGGTCTCTAGGAGTCGGACACGACTGAGCGACTTCACTTTCACTTTTCACTTTCATGCATTGGAGAAGGAAATGGCAACCCACTCCAGTGTTCTTGCCTGGAGAATCCCAGGGGCGGGGGAGCCTGGTGGGCCGCCGTCTCTGGGGTCGCACAGAGTTGGACACGATTGAAGCAACTTAGCAGCAGCAGCAGCATAGCACAGGGAGCTGTATTCAATATCTTGTAATAACATAAAAAAGAATCTGAAAAACAAAGTATATATGCATATATATGTTTGTAGAACTGAATTGTGTTGCCGTAAACCTGAAACTAACCCAACGTTGTAAATCAACTATGCTTCCATTTTAAAAATACCTTTAAAAAAGCCCTTGTTATTGAGAGGCTAGAGAGGATGGTCATAAATCGATCATTATGGACAATCAGTTGCCATAAGACGTTGTCTAGAGCAGAAGAGAGGAGAGGAAAGCATGAATGTGCTTTATGAGTCTGCAGATTAACAGAACGCACATGTATATGTGCATTCTAAAAATGTTCTTTAGAAACAGACAAGTGTTCTTGCAGATAACTGATCAAACTCCCCTCAAACATGACTCCTAAGAATTCAGGGCTGTGGAGTCTGGGAAACTACATTGTCATTTAAACAAAAAAGCATGACCATCTGAAAGGCAGGAGATACTTCTGAGGCCATAGCCCTCATAGGCTAGTCCTATGGATGCTTTCTCCCTCCCTGAGTTTCCACAAGCCAATCTGAGTAACTCTACCCTGGGGGTAAATCCCCACATCTTGTTATTTCAGAAATAGCCCAGTCCTCCTGAACCTTCCTTGATTGGTCAGTTTCCTCATTTGGAACAACCCTCTGTATTCCTTCTTCTTTCAAGGAGACTTACATGTTATGGAGGGGATTAAGACCAAGGCTGATTTTTATTTTTTTTAACTTCTTTTTGGTTTGTTTGTTTGTTTATTTATATTTTTTGGCAGTGCCACACACTATGCAGAATCTTAGTTTTCCAACCAGGGATTGAACCCTCGCCCCCCTAACAGTAGCGGCACCGTGTCTTAACCATTGGACTGCCAGAGAAAAAGCTGATTTTTTATTTCCTCTTCCCTTTAAGAAGGTCTAGTGAGTCTCTGCTAGGTATCAGGTGCTATGCTGGTATCTAGGGATACAATGTGAACTAGACACAACCAAGTATTTATAGACTTAATTGGGAAGAAGACAGTTAAACAACTATAGTGTAGCAAGATAAGGACTATGATGGAGAAATACAGCTTGATAGGGGATTTATCTTGGAGTTAAACATTTTCAATAGTCTATTTGTTCCCTGGCTGAGCACTGGGAATTGAGATGGGGAAGGGGTCACAGAGAGATGTGACAGTGGTTAAAATGACACAGAATCTGCAAAGGGACTCTCGCTGGACTTGCTTGTTCTTGCTAGCTATTATGTTATAGAACACCACTTTTTTAAAAAATTGTCTTTTTAAAATATTTATTATTTTTATTTATTTGTTTGGCTTTGTCCTGTCTTAGTTGCGGCACGTGGGGTCTCCAATCTTTATTGCAGCTCTCCATATCTTTTAGTTGCAGCATGAGGAATCTACTTCCTCAACCAAGAATCGAACCCAGGCCCCCTGCATTGGGAGCAAAGAGTCTTAGACCGCCAGGGAAGTCCCCAGAACACCGCTTTTAAAGGAAGTCCTGATATATCCATCTTTAGAATTTATATGTGTGCTTTTATGTAAGGAGTCAGTCTGCCTCCTTTTAAATCTACGTTTCTCTTGAGTTGTTCGGAATTTGGAAGGTATTTTCTCAGAGAAACCTCATAAATTATGACCAGATCCTCAGGCTTGCCCAAAAGGCTGTTATATGCATGATGTACTTGAGATAAAGTACTAGATTTCTGCTTGGAGAGATCTTAGAAACTGTTTACGTTACTGTGGGAAAATGTTTAGCATTCCAGATTGGAAAATAAGCCAGAAAACTTTCCCCCTTGTAGCCTTCATGGGGAGAAGAAGATTTTCTTTTCTCTATGCGCCTCCTTCCTGAACAATGAAGAATTCCCCAGGTCCAGATCCCTGTGATGTGGGATGGAGGATCCAGCGGAGGTAGGGGCTAGCAGGGTGTAAGAGGGGTGTGGGTAAGGTTGTTGATTTTTAATGAAGATTCCCAGTACATTTAAAGTACATGTATCATTTCATTGAATCCTTACAGCACACCCAAGAGATGTTACCTTTGCTCTGAAATGCTGCTGTGATCCAGGGCTGAGACCTTGGACCTCTTCTCCTACTAAACTCCCTTATTCAGCCCCATGGATTTAAATATCATCTGCGACGTCACCCTCTCCCATGAACTCTGAACTCAGAACACCTACTGCTCATCACTTAGATAAATAGTAGGAATCTCCAACTTAACCTGTCCTAAACTGTACTTTTCATGTTCTCTCTCCAAACCTGTCCTTTCCATAGTCTCCTCCATCTTTGCCAATGGCATCTTTCTGCTTCTAGGTACTGAGACCTAGAAGCAGCAGGTCCTCAAAACCTCAGCATTATCCTCAAATCTTCCCCGACGCCATATCCAGTTCATCAGCAAAATGCTGCTGGTACATTAAAAATCTCCTATTGCTTCTCACCCTTCCACCTGCCACCTCTCTGGTCTCCATCCTTATCACCTCCTGCCTGAGCTGCTGCCAACTGTTTCCTAATTGGTCTCCTCCTTCCACTTTTGGTCGATTCCCCAAATAGCAGCCAGAGAACATCATTTTAAAACAGAAGTAAGTTTATGAAACTTCTCCATTCAAAATCCTCCAGCGGCTTGTTATCTCAGAGCAAAAAGCAAAACCTTCTCTGTAGCCTGTGAGGCGCTTTGTGTCCTGGCCTCCTGCTTTCCCTCTGAGTTCACTCTTCCTACCTCCCTTCCTATCACACTTCAGCCACCGTTGGATTTTTTTTTTTCTGCCAGTTTTTTTTTTTTTTTTAACCTGGTAAGTCTTTCCCCTGATATCTATGTGGCTCACTCTCTTTTTCTTTGTCACAGATATATTTCTGAGTCTCCACTCTAAAGTATACAAAATAACTAGTGTCGTATACTGCAGTCCGATTGCATAGATTTTAATAGACTGCTAGGTACTCTGAAGGGTGGCTGTGCTGACTGGCACACAGTGCTGACAACACCAAGAATAAAAGAGCAAAGACTGTGTTGTACCAGACTTCACCCTCCCCACGTCAAAGCCAAGACCAGACCATGCTGGAGTGGTCGATTAGACTTGCTTTCTTTCCTCCTCATATTATGCACTTCCCAGATCCTTTTTTCATAGCCATACACCTATTACATTTTTAATGTTTCATATTTGGTATTTGAGCTAATTATACATTCTGATGTGAAGAGCTGACTCATTGGAAAAGAGTCTGATGCTGGGAAAAATTGAGGGCAAGGGGAGAAGGGGGCAACAGAGGATGAGATGGTGGGATGGCATCACTGACTCAGTGGACATGAGTTTGAGGAAACTCAGGGAGATAGTGATGTACAGAGAAACCTGGCCTGCTGCAGTTCAGAAGGTTGCAAAGAGTTGGACATGACTTAGCAACTGAACAACAGCAACAATACATTCTAAGTGAAAAGGCCATTGAGATTCTGTTTGAAAGGAGGAAACAATTTTTAAGAGAAGGTGTAAAAGAAAATGAACTAGGTGGAGAGAAGGAAAAAAAAAAGAGAGTTGTCTAGATTTATGTAACAAATATTTTTGAGTGTCTACTATGTGACTCACGCCATCATCTGAAAGATAGAATTAAGTAGCTATATAAAGAGACAAATAACAACAGTCTCTCAAAAAGACAGGTTGGCCTCAAATGCTGTTTTTCATCGTACTGCCCCATTCTCGGTACTGAATCTGGCTTTGGGGACCCAGTCATAAATACTGGTCTTTGATATCTTAATAAGAAGTTTCCATTTTGTTGGCTGATTTTTCCAGTTAAACATATGGAATGGTGCTGGGTTTGGTTAGAGGGGGCTTCCCTGATAGCTCAGTTGGTAAAGAATCCACCTGCAATGCAGGAGACCCTGGTTCAATTCCTGGGTCGGGAACATCTGCTGGAGAAGGGATAGGCCACCCATTCCAGTATTCTTGGGCTTCCCTTGTGTCTAAGCTGGTAAAGAATCCACCTACAATGAGGGAGACCTGGGTTTGATCCCTGGGTTGGGGAGATCCCCTGGAGAAGGGAACAGCTACTCACTCCAGTATTCTGGCCTGGAGAATTCCAGGTTGAATTCAAGGAGAATTCCATGGTTGGGTGGTATCACCGACTTGATGGATATGATTTTGAGCAGGCTCTGGGAGTTGGTGATGGACAGGGAAGCCTGGCATGCTGCAGTCCATGGGGATGCAAAGAGCTGGACACGACTGAGCAACTGAACTGAACTGAACTTGGTTAGAGGAGCAGGAAGGAGAAGGGGCCCAAGTTTTCTCCTCTGATGTAAAGAGCTTCCAGTGTCCCGTTGGAACGACACTGGGCAGGCTTCTCACGCTGCTTCGGTTGTACTTGTCAGGAGCCTGCAGCCTGAAATGGTGAAGCTGCCGTCTTGATTATCATGGTACCCACCATGATGATCCAGTTCATTAAAGCTACAAGTGTTTCTATCTAGTCATTTGATCAAGCAGAGGGATTATATACATACACCTTCCTAACACTTTATTTCAAGCATGGTCTTTGGAGTAAGGCAGCGTAGAAGCCAGGAAAGGCAATCACCCATTCTTAAAAGGTCTATTAGTGATTAAGCCTACTTGGCTGCTATTACTTGATTCCTCCACTGGCTCAGTCTGTCTCCCATGACCTTCTGGAGCTTTTCCCCAGAAACCTTCCTACCACCAAAGTTCTGTTCTCATGAGCTTGGCCCCTGGTTGGTTGTTGGAAGAGAGAGAGATGGAATGAGCTGGCCCCTCAGAACAACTGGTGCCAGTTGCAGCTGACCAGAAAGGACTTTAATAAAGGTTTCAGCTTGTTTTTTTTTTTTTTTCCTTAAGCTAGAATCTGGGTCAGCTCTTTCTTGTAAACAACACATGGCCCCAGAAGTGAGGAACTAATTATGGATCATCCGGAATTGCGACTTTCTGACAGTGTGGAGGAAAACTGCCCAGCCTGTGTCGGCTTCTCAGCTGGTGGCCTCGGATAAACAGGCTGCGGGCAGGCAGCTCCATCTAGAGAGGAGGAGGCGTGCTCTTCTTCCCGACAACGCACACGTCCAATCTGCATTTGATCCTTTAGGAACCTAACAGATACTGTGATTACTGTGATTGTAAGCTTGAGAGAGGGAAGCGGCGGAGAGAAGTGGGTGTTGGGGGAGGGAGGGAAGGAAGGAGGGAGGGAGAAAAAGAACACATCTGCAACCGAAGGAAAAAGAAAGGAAGGATTTAAAAAGTGACTTGAAGCCGTCAGGACAATGACTTACTTTGAGACCAGGAGTGAACTGATGAATTGCGCCAGCAATGAAAAGGGAGGGTGAGAACCCTCATCCTTCTGGATTTAACACAGCAGGAGACCAATGAAAATCTGAGACTCGGGAAGTCACTAAGTTGAGAAAGTGGTAATGAAAGATGAGCAGGGCTCTGCACCATCCATCAGGAGAGAGAGAGGGGACAGAGAGATGGAGAGAGAGAATAGCAGTGGCCGTGGGTCGTGGTAGTGATGTTACATTGCTTTTGTCTTGCCAGCGCCATGGACCGGGAGCCGTGCTGGGCACAGACTATTACAGACAGAAGCAAGGATGCTCACCATATGGGAGGCGATATAAAAACATGAATAAATGGGTTTGCTCTGCCAAATGTTGTCAATAACAGCACATGTGCAGACAGGAGGCAGAAAGGAGAGGCTGAGTGGCCCTTCCAGGGTGGAAGATGCTTTGCTTGTGGTGGGGAAAGCAGTAAGGGCAGAGAGCTTCCTGGGAAGGAACCCTGGAGCCTGTGGTTAAGTGCTGATGGCATTTTTATCCAAGTTGGAAAATGGTGTTCAAAGGAAAGAGAATGGCAAGTAAAACTCAGGCAGGAAACATGGATTAGCAAGCCAAGTTCGGGGGCTGAGAAACTGAAGAAGAGTTCTTAATCTAGGTCTGAAATTATGTCAGACTCTGGACCTACTGCACAATATGCCTTTCTTGGGAAGTAAACAGTTATCTGAGAGAGATGAAGATGTGAAAGTGTGATGACTGTGAGAGTAACGAGTGCCAGTCAGCATCAGCAGATGCTAACAACTCCTGAGTGATTACTGCTGCAGGACTCTGGTCCAGATCTGGGCCCACGAGGATCTCATTTGGGCCTCTCCAACATCCTGAATCATAGCTACGGAAAATAAAACTAACTTGCCTAAAATCACCGAGGAAAATAGTGGCAAAAGGCGAATTCAGACCCCAGCACCAGGGCCCACTGCCCCACTGTGGTCACTCAGCACTGGGACTGGATTGCCTGGATTAGAATCTGGGTTGGTTTGACTTTAGAGTTCCTTTGGGCTTCCCTGGTGGCTCAGTGGTAAAGAACTCTCCTGCGAATGCAAGAGATGCAGGTTTGATCCCTGGGTCGGGAAGATCCCCTGGAGAAGAAAATGGCAACCCGCTCCAGTATTCTTGCCTGGGGAATCCCATGGACAGAGGAGCCTGGTGGGCTTCAGTCCATGGGGTTGCAAAGAGTCAGACACAATTTAGCAACTAAACAAGAGTTCCTTTAACCCATAAACAACCCTATGAAGTAGTACCATGACTTCATGGCCCTCATGTTGCATACACTGCCCAGAGATGTTCAGTAACATGTCCAACGTCACATAGCCAGGAAGTGGTTGTACCAGGATTGACATCCAATGAAGCAATCCCAAAGTCTACACTTCTCTCTACGTGTAAAAAGACTGATGACTCTAGGAAAGAGAGGAAGAGATCCTGTGTCATGTGAGAGAACTAAGATGACCAATACTAATTATAGTTAATAATTATCGAGCCCTGACTTTTTGTCCCATTGCCCTAAATGCCTTATTGTGTTTGTTGTTAAATTCTCAAAGCAGCACTCTAACTCCTGTTTTCCATATGTCAGGGGTGAAGACACTGAATACAGAAGGATTAAGTTACTTGCCTACTGTTAGACAGCGGGTATATTGGGGAGCTGAGAGTCAAAGGCAGGACTCCTGAATTCCATTCAATTCAAGAAATGTCAGGGGACTTCCCTGGTGGCCCAGGGGTTAAGAATCTGCCTGCCAGTGCAGAGGACATAGGTTCAAAACTGGTCTGGGAAGATTCCACGTGCCTCGGGGCAACTAAGCCGTGAGCCACAACTACTGAGCCCATGTGCCTGGAGCCTATGCTCTGCAACAAGAGGAGCTACTGCAATGAGAAGCCTGGGCCCCACAACTAGGGAGGAGCCGCTGCTTGCTGCAACTAGAGAAAGAGACCCAGTGCAGCCCCAAATAAATAAATCTTAAAAATCAAAAAGAAATGTCAGAGGTTACCTTCCAGAGTAAGGTCTTATTTAGCAGCGACAGGAGTTACGGGTGGAAAAGATGCAACCCTTGTCCTCAGTGGAGAGTGGACGATAAGAAGACTGGGTAAGGCACAACAAGGTGTCACGGGGGGTGCAGACATGGGGTAGATTAAGGGGGTCACTGAGGCGCGGCCCTGACTGGTGCAGGTGGGCTCACAGTGGGATCCGAAGGTGGCAGCCCCAGGTGAGGATTTCAGGATGAGCGAGATGTCAGTAGGAGACGCTGGGGACCAGCACTAAGGCTTAGAAGCAAGGAAAACTTGAGTCTGTTGGTCAGGACCACACAGCTGTCCATATTTCGATGCAGATAAAGCCCTCAGAACAAGGGAAGCCCAGCATCACTGCTGTTGTCATTATTATTATTGTCTTTATTGACAGAGCTGGAGGCTGATGCCTTAAGAATTTTTTTCTCACACTGACGAGAGTAAGATCCATCTGGGCAGGAAGACAGTCGTCTTCTTGCAGGTGTCCGAGTTTGCTGGGTGGAAAAATCCTTTTTATTGAATTTACTAGATCTTAGGGAGTCATGGAAGATTTTAACGTTGTGGTGACATGAACACTGAGCTATATGTGAGGGAAACATTTCCATAGGATATGCTGGGTACTGAGATAGGTTTACTGATCTTTCTTCCTAGTCCCTTTGTGTGTGTTAGTTGCTCAGTCGTGTCGGACTCTTTGCGACCCCATGGACTGTAGCCCACCAGGCCCTTTTATATTTGTATTAAAAAGGCCTTGCAATCATGCTGATTGTTATCTGCTAATCTAATTAGAGAGAGTGTCACCTGCCTTCTTGGACTCCTAGAGAGTTCTGAGCGGCTCTCCACACCCCATCCCTCCCCTGGCAGCTTTCCTGTCTGGCTTTCCTTTCTTACTAGAATATTTGAATAACCCAGACCCTTCTTGGCTGTATTTTCCTGAAGGTGCAGCCTCTTTAACTCTCTGCCCTTTCGCCCCAGTCCCCGAGGTCCCATCTGAAAACAGAAGGGGAAAGATGACGTCTTACTTTGGTTACCATAGCAACCTTCACCTGCCTTGCTCCTCCCTTTAGAAGCATCATCCTCCTGTGAAGTTATTTTGCATATAATTACTTGACTCCTCTGGAGGCTTGGGGCTTCCTTTAAGCTTCTTCTTAGAGCCATGATGAGAGGGTGATCATCTGCCTCTGTCCTGGGCTCAGGAATACCTCTTCCACAGCGGTGCAGGCATCAGTCTTGGAACAGAGCTGTCGGTTCCCCTTTCCATCTTTTTGCTTTTAAGAAAAAGGCCGTCAGAAATGGTGAATCTGTGACGTTATACATTTTTAGGATGAGTTTTACTGAAATTAACCCATCATACTTCTGTACTACCACTCAGTTATGAAGACCATGCTTGATTTCTTCACTTGGTCCCAAGTAAAGAGATAGAGAGCCTCTGTCCATTCATCCTGTGCCCCAGAGGCTGACCCAGGTACTTCACATCCCAGCTCCCTTGCTCTCTGGTTCCCAGTTGAGTTTCGCCAAGGCAAGGTGCCAGTAGATCAGAGAAAGAGAGCAAGATGGGAACACTGACGCCCCCCAGCACCCTGTCTGTGGTGGCACTGAGGACTGGCTGTAACCCGCGACTGAAGGTCTGCTGGGCGCCCTCTCCACTTGGCCCTCTGCATCCTGTTTCTGGAAACCGCTCCGCTCTTCTCCCCTCTGGACAGTGCTTTTGCACTGTCTTTCATGGTTTTCCTAGAGCCTGCCCACACCTTTGTCAACAGCTCCTTTATCAAACTCTTTTTGACTCCAGCACGCCATCTGTTTCCTGCTGGGGCCTTCACTGATATGATGATAGAACCTCTTCTCTTTTGGGTGAGGGCTCCAATAGTGCTTGTTTGTTTCAACAAATCTCTGGTTTATGGTAGGGTATTCTTTATAGAAACAGATTTCCTGGTCTTTAAGAACAACCTTCTCATCCTCGTGTGTGCACACTGTGTTGCTAGGTGCTCAGTCATGTCTGACTCTTTTGCAACCCCATGGACCCACCAGGCTCCTCTGTCCATGGGATTTCCCAGGCAAGAATACTGGAGTGGGTTACCATTTCCTTCTCCAGAGGATCTTCCCGAGCAAGGGACTGAACTTGCGTCTCCTGTGTCTCCTGCATTGGCAGGCAGTTTTTTTTTTTTTTACCATTAAGCCACCTGGGAAGCTCCCTCACCCTTATACCCTTCATTAAAGGCAAGGTTTCCTCTCTCTGACTCTTTTCCCTTGCTGAAAGCCTGTTTGGAACACATTTTCTGGATGATGTCAATAAGGACTGCAGAAATGGAATACAAAATTCCATTAACTGCCTGTCCCATAGGACCCTGGGAAAATGTGAGGGTTTTCCTTCCCTTTTTGTTTTGTCCATTGGAAAAATATACAGGATTTGCAGATGATCTTGGGAGACCATGGACATTAAAACCCTGCAGGTGTAAAGATGTTAGGATGGGTGGGTTTGTAGTCCTGGATTCTGCTGTTGAATCCAGTGCAAAAGGAGTTGGTGGCAACAGCTTGCTTTTTAAAAATCTTCATAAAAATGTATAAGAAGCTGCTTCCTTGGGGACTTGAATTAATTGAATTATTGTCCTGTGGGAGCTTCACGTGGAACAGTGGTCCTGGAAGGTGTCCTAAAGGGAGCCAGAAGTGAGGAATGTGGATAATTTCTTTTGAAAAACCACGAGTTGAACACTGCGTGCTCCTCGTTCTTTCAAGACTGATCCCAAATGGGATCAAGAATAGCATGAGGTTCACACTGCTCAGCGGGTGTGAAGATTCTGCGACTGAATTAAATAGGCTCCATTATATTTCAGAAAGAGCTCGAATGGGTTTCTCTGGAGCACAGCCTAAGAATATCCTGTCTCTCCTTTGTAGCCCAGGATGGCTGGGATGGTTTGTTGCTGCTAATATTATACTTCAATCTCTCTATAAGATGGACAAAAATGAGCACAACGCCTAGCTTATCCCCAAGAGGCTCTAACTAGGCATCGAAAGGACCTTACCCATAAGGCCAGGCAAAAACTGAAAGCTGACAATACATCATAAAATGACTATCCTTTTTCATGTAAGTTGTTTTCTAATAAGCTTATTTTGCCCCAGGTATCATTAAAGATCATTTAATTTTAGAGCTAAAGGGGTTTTGAACACTGTAAAACTTATATGTTGAGATTTCTTTTTTAAATTTTTTAAAAGATTTGTTTGATGTGTTTTATGTTTTGATTTTTTTTTGGCCATGAGGCATGTGGGAGCTTAGCTCTCCTACCAGGAATTGAACCTTGCATTGGAAGGTGGTCTTAACCCCTGGATCTCCAGGGAAGTCCCTAGGTTGAAGTTTTTATTCTTTACGAAAATTGAATTGGATTTATTTACTCTTATATTTGGGGCTTCCCAGGTGATACTAGTGGTAAAGAATCCGCCTGCCAGTGCAGGAGATGTAAGAGACCTGAGTTCGATCTCTAGGTCAGTAAGATCCCCTGGTGGAGGACATGGCAACCCACTCCAGTATTCTTGCCTGGAAATTCCCATGGACAGAGCCCCTATGGTCCTTGGGTTGCAAAGAGTCAGACATGATTGAAGCGATATACGAACACACACAAACCCTTATATTCAACTAAAAAATATATATAGACATTTCTTTCTACTATTTATTAATGCAATATATTGCATTTTAGTTTTGATCACTAATATTCAAGCTGACATGATCATCTTTAACTTCTTCCAAAGTAACACATCTCCCCTAATCCATTTACTTGTTTTTCAGTGAAAACTGAATTTAAAGTCAGAATGAATTATTCATTAATCATTTCCATTTATCCTGTTTCCTGATGTAGCCTTCTCAGCTGGCTATAACATGGAACCAAGGCACACTTTTTCCCATTTGTTGCCCTTGTTGCAAAAAGCTTTACTTTTCCTGTTCTTAATTTAAAAAAGCAGATGAGTCAAATCTTTAATATTCTTTTGTCTAAGGCAAAATAAACTTAAGGGTTTCTTTTTGAGTATCTCTTACTCATTTTACTCCCTTGGTAAATAATTATTTCCTATTTTTTTTAAAGTCCTTGCTTTCTAGTTTGAATAAACTGGAAGACAGAAAATTTAGGCAAGTTTGTTGTGAGCATCATATAAAGGTTTCAACCCTGGAGAAAGCATTTGTTGAGGATATATATAAGGTCTCCTTTCTTCAGCACCTTTAAGCCTGGAGATAAACAGAAACTCTTT
Organism: Bison bison bison; assembly: GCF_000754665.1. NCBI lineage: Eukaryota > Metazoa > Chordata > Mammalia > Artiodactyla > Bovidae > Bison > Bison bison. The sequence goes on from NW_011495047.1 coordinate 5,167,414, forward strand.
TCTTGTGTATTTTCTTCCAGTCATGTGTGTGTGCTTAGTCTCTCAGTCGTGTCCAACTCTGTGACACTATGGACTGTAGCCTGCCAGGCTCCTCTGTCCATGAGGTTCTCCAGGCAAGAATAGTGAAATGGGTTGCCATTTCCTCCTCTAGGGGATCTTCCCAACTAGGGATCAAACTCAGGTCTCCTGCATTGCAGGTGGATTCTTTACAGCCTGAGCCACCAGGAAAGCCCTCTTCCAATCATGGAAAGATAAAATTGTCAAGGTGATGAGGGACCTTATAAAGAAGTGTCAGCCAGACAACTCCCTGGTCCTTGTGTTAGCTTATGGTGAACGGTGTTGGATTCGTGATCCGAAGAAGAAGGTTTAACTTCAGGACCAGGGACCAGGCTTGATCACTCAAGAGCTTTTGTATAGCAGAGTTTTATTAAAATGACAAGGGACAGAGAAAGCTTCTGACATAGACGTCATAAGGGGGACGGAGAACCCCCCCCCTTGCTAGTGTTAGCAAGCTGTTTTATATATGTTAGAAAGCCATTAATCAGATAAGAGAGACACCTCAAGGCTGACGGAGTTTCACCAGGCCCCTCTTCCACAATGTGCATTTTTTAAAAATTTAATTTATTTCTTTTAATTGGAGGCTAATTACTTTACAATATTGTAGTGTTTTCTGCCATACGTTGACATGAATCCACCATGGGTGTACATCTGTTCCCCATCCTGAACCCCCCTCCCACCTCCCTCCCCATCTCATCCCTCTGGGTCGTCCCAGTGCACCAGCCCTGAGCACCCTGCCTCATGCATCGAACCTGGACTGGCGACCTGTTTCACATATGGTAATATACATGTTTCAATGCTATTCTCTCAAATCATCACACCCTCACCTTCTCCCACAGAGTCCAACAGTCTGTTCTTTACATTTGTGTCTCTTTCGCTATCTTGGCATATAGGGTCATCGTTGCCATCTTTCTAAATTCCATATATATGCATTAATACACTGTATTGGTGTTTTTTTTCTGACTTACTTCACTCTGTATAATAGGCTACAGTTTGATCCACCTCATTAGAACTGATTCAAATGCATTCTTTTTAATATCTGAGTAATATTCCATTGAGTGTATGTACCACAGCTTTCTTATCCATTCATGTGCCAGTGGACATCTAGGTTGCGTCCATGTCCTAGCTATTGTAAACAGTGCTGCGATGAACATTGGGGTACACTTGTCTCTTTCAATTCTGGACAATATGCATTTTTGAGATAGGATGGCACGAGGTGTGTCATCCCCCCGGCCATAAAACAATTGATATGAGTACTGGTTTGTTGAGCTATTATTAGCCCAAGGTTTGAGAAAAGAAAAAAGTTAGTCTCAGGTGGAACCATTTCCAAGAAAGGCAAATTCCAAAGCAAATACATAGTTTCATTAACATAGCTTAAGAAAAACATTTCCATAGAGAAACCACCTTTTAATTTTGTATGGAGAAGGAAAAAAAAAATCTGACACTAGTTGTTTATTTCCTCCTGCTGCTTAAGGGAGAGATAAAAAATGTCTGACACTAGCAGCCTATTTCCTCCGTTTGGAGACCCCTGGCCTTCCTGCCTGTTACTCTCTCACTTGGATTCTCTCGGTGACATCCCACGATTTAGATGAGGATTCTCTGTGGGGCTTATTCATTGGCTGTTGCTGGGACAAGGTGCTCACTTAGACATGAGGCAAGACATTTCTGTTGTAACCTGAATTGTGCAAAGATCCATGGCTCCTTTTATTAAATTGGATTCTTTCCCTCTGGTTTGACTTCTACTTTCTTAGGTCCGTGCACAAAAAAATAATATTTCCTCTTTTAGAGTTTGAAGGTAACTGATACTACTCAAAGATTCTTGCCTGTGTTTTCCTGTGCTGTGTCTCCCCAAGATCCTGTTTCTTAGATGATATGACTTTTAACCCCTTGGTAAGATGGAGTAATTTCCGTTGGAAAAATCTCCAGTTTTTCTGTCCTGAGTGGTACCCAGAATTGAAAGTGTTGGTTTCTCCATGTTGAGAGAACTCAAAATGATATTATCAGAACTTCTCTGGTGGTCTAGTGGTTGGGAGTCCTTCCGCCTGCCAGTACAGGGGACACGGGTTTGATCCCTGGTCTGGAAAAATCCTACGTGCCGTGGAGCAGCTAAGCCTGGACCACAGTTACTGAGCCTGCATGCCGAGAGCCCACCTTCCACAACAAGAGAAGCCCCCACAATGAGAAGCCTGTGCACCACAGCAAAGAACAGCCCCCACTTGCCACAACTAGAGAAAGCCCACGTGCAGCAACAAAGACCCAGAGCAGCCAAAATGAAGTACACATAAGTAAAAAATTGTAAAAAGCGATATTATCACCCCACCACCCCTTCCAAGATGGTGTTAGCCTTTTTCATAGATCAGACATCACACTATTAATAAGGTGATTTTACTTGACAGTGAAGCCAGTGTGAGCATCTCAGTGGATACTTATTTTTATTTTTCTTGCCCTGGCTCTCTGCTGCATTCAGGTGCTCATTTGTGATTTCCCCTTCCTTCTATATCCAGTTTAAGACTTTCTTGATCAGAACTCCTATGGGCAAAATGCATGGCTCCCCAGTCTCATGAGCTATACCCCATTCCTAGAAAGGTGGGGTGTTTTAGGATTCTGTAATTCAGAAATCTGCCTCTCATGCATATTGATAACACTGTGACAATGATATCCAACAGAATCAGATGTCTCTTTGAGTTCTCTTCCCCGTATGTATTTAATTATACTATATTTAAAAAAAATTTTGGGAATGAAAAATGGGAGTTTTGGAAAGATTAATTCCTTGGGTGGAAACCCAATAATGTCTAGACCATCTAAGTTTATTGGAGAGAGAGACTGTATTCACTTATTTATGCCACAAATATTCATTCAGTTGCTACTTCTTTGATGCTGAACAAGTATCTTAAGTGTCCAGTGGATCATCTGCATAGTAGGAACCATACTGTCTTCATTTTAGGACTCAATGTCTGATAAGTTCTATCATGTTATGGGAGGATCTTGGATGAAATCATTTTCACATTATAGCAAAGTAATGACATCATTGAAAACTTGTCTCTCTCCAGGTTTCCTCTTCCAATAAAATGAGTGAAATTCAATCACTTATATTCTCATTGCTACTTACTTGGTGATATTTCAATAAACAGTTCTTTTTGCTATTGATGATGTTTGGGGGATGGGCAGGGTTTTTTTTTTTTTAATTTTTAATCACTTGCTTTTGCCTTATAAATATCTTTCCTTTCTAATGGCTCTCCAACCACACTCGTAGCAAGTATTCAGGGACAACCCTACTTGTTTCTCATTTTAGTGACATGAGCTTAACGTCATGGACCGTCACTGAAGTCTGAAGCTTGTATACACCCTTAATAGTGGTAGGCGGCCACCTCTGTAGTGCCAGTTCCTCTGCTGCTGCTGAGCCTACGTATAGTAATAAATAACTTTAATCCTCATGTTATTTTGGAGGTTTCAAAAGACATCCACTTACTTCCTCTCATTTGCTGTTCACAGTGGATAAGGCCATGGTTTTTCTCCATTTTGCTAACATGGAAACTACAGCCCCCAAAGCATACAGCTTACAGTGGGACCAGAACACAAGCAGACCCCTGAGGCTCTTTCCAGTATTTCATGAAGATGTCTCTTCTCTGCATCTAAAGAAGTTTTGAGGTTCTCCGGGGGGCGACTTTATATTTTAAAAGTGAATAGTGGTTTTTCTTTTCCACAGGCATGTAGTGATGGAAGCACATCCTTTCTAAATGTCAAACAACAGAAGAATGGTTAAGTAAATTATGACAGATCTACACACTGGGATCCTATGTGGCTATTAAAATTAATGTTTGCAGAGAATATGTACTGATACAGGGGACTGCTCCTGGCCGTGTCGGTGTGGGGTACTAAACAGCAAGCTCTCGATTTTGTTTCAAAATTATACATGACGAAAACTGTGGATCTAAATATATCAAAATATTAGCAGAGTTTCTGGATAGTAGGATTATGGTTTACTTTTATTTTCTTTTTATATACATCTCTGATTTTTTCAGTTTTTTCTTCAATGAACACATGTAATCAAAAAACATACATGTTATCTTAATTATACTCCACAGTTTTTTAATCTTAGCTAGAGGAATTCTTTGAGTGGTTTTTGTTATATCTCATTTTTAAAATTACATTGGAAATGAATGGGTCAATTTTTATTAGTAGTATATACATTTGAAATGAATAATGAATTATTAGTGTATATGTATGTGTGTGTATTTTTAACAATTTTAATTGGAGAACAATTGCTTAATGATGTTGTGTTGGTTTCTGCTGTACAACATGAGCCATCCATAAGTATACCTATAAGTATACCCCCCATCCCACCCAGTGTATATATTTTAAGTTGGTCGTTGTAATGCATTTGCTGACCTATTATTTCCTGACAGTGAGTCTTTTTCCCATAATTCATTAATTCAATCAAACATCATTTTGAGGGCTTTCTAGATGTACTAGCCTGAAGATACCTTGGATGAAGGCTGTTCAGGCTCTCCTCTCAAGAAGTACCAGTCTGGTTGGAGAGACAGTAATCACAGTGTAGAATGAGCCGTGAGAGGGCTACACTGGTACTTAGGGACTGCAAAGGAAGGATGCTAAATTCCTGGGTGCTGGAGGAGGTCAGGGAGCCCTCCTGGAAGAGATGCCTTTTGAGCTGAAAGCAGCTGTTCTCTTTTGGATGACCAATCTCAGATTAGAAATAATGACAACATAAGTAAATCTTCTTAAGCTGTGTAGGCAATTGTGGCTGGAGTTCTTTTTAATCACCAGCATCCCCCTTTCTTTCTGTTTATGCGAGTTTGCTAAAGGTTAGTAGCAATACCAAAGCATAATAGTTTTCCTTTGCAGTGATCACAATGATGTGCTTTTATAGTATTTCCTAGTATTATACATATCCTTTTATGAGTGACCTAAATAATGACTTGATCGCTTGTGTTCATTCCTATTTCATTCCTCAGCCTCTTCCTACTTGGCTGAGGAAGGCAGAGAGAGGTTTTTGTTCCTGTTTTATAAGGATAAATGGAGTCATAGAATGATCAATTGACTTCTCCAAATTATAAGGTGGGTAGGTAATGGAACTGGAAAGAGAAACCAGAGTTTCTTTGTTCAGAGCTCTGACTTTAAAAATATTTCCCCTTGTAAGTAGGATAGGTTGTTTGCCAAAAATGCATTCACCTTTTAAATCTTTACTGAAAGTAATGAGCTTAAAATAAAGTCTCATGAAGGTAATCGTATTGTTACAGCTTAGAACAGAAGTTAAGGCTATTTGAGTAGATTAAAATGAGTCCTGAGTGAGGCTTAATATTTGGCCTATTTAATTAATTTGTTCAGCAATGGATTTTAATTTTCTTTGAAAAAAAGAATAATTGAAACATTCTCAGACCCTTTTGAGAACATTATGGGATCCGTTGTGATTAATTTTAAAAATGTTAACTAAGAAGGACAGACTGAAAAATGGGATCAGGATGGACAATATCTATATTTCGTGATACTGGATGATTATAACTTTATTATCGGAAGGTTTTCTTTTGATCCATTGATGTGAATACAGTGGGCCCTTGGACAACACGGGTTTGAACTGTACAGGTCCACTTATCTGTCCACTTATTTTTTTTAATTAAATACATACTATAGGATCTGGGGTGGTTGAATCTACAGATGTGAAATTCTGTACAAGGAGGACTGACTGTAAAGTTATGCTTGAATTTTCTACTGTGTGGTTGGTTGGTGCCGCGCCCCCTGCCCCGCCCTTGTTCAAGGGTAAGCTTGAACTGTCTGAATGTTCTTAGTAATTATTTTTACTGTTAAAATAATTGTTGTTCAGTTGCTCAGTCTTGTTAGTACTCTAATAATAAATGAAAGTTAATATGCATATTACACTGTAATATATTACAGATATTCAGAAAATATATGAAGCAACAGTATAAGTGAATATGAAGGGAAATAAACACTTTGAAGTATTTTATCGATTTTTTCTTCTAATTAAAAATATTCATGTATTTTGGATTCATTATGGAATAAAATAAAAAGCTTAAACCATGTACCATATTTTTATTGAAAATAAGTATTTGATTTAAATACAGAAAATGTTGCATTAACTGGGGTTTTGAGAAATTTAGAATACAGGAATAGTTCTATTACATTTTATACAGAATGACAGTTTTATTTTCCACAATTGTAGTGATCTGATTTTTGAATTATTATTTCAAATTCTTTAATTTTTGGCTCCTGTTCTTAACCAACTCTAAGATTTTATCTGTAGTGCATCTTTTATATTGCCATCAAGCACTGTTTATCAGGATGCCATTTGGACTTTTTTTCTAGGAAAAATGAAAACAGAAAACAACCTCATCACAATACTACAAGTTCAAAAAAGATATAAGTGCGTGCTCAGTTATGTCTGACTCTGCGATCCCATGGGCTGTAGCCCACCAGGCTCCCCTGTCCATTGAATTTCCCAGGCAAGAATAGTGGAGTGAGTTGCTTTTTCCTCCTCCAGGGTGTCTTCCTAACTCAGGGATTGAACCTGAGTCTCCTGCACTGACAGGCAGATTCTTTACAACTGCGCCACGAAATACAGAAACCCATATTTGTCTGGGGATCTAGAATTTGTGTCTTAACTAAACTGGGTGAGGATGGAGTGACATTTTGCAGTACTGCCTTCCTGTATTTCACCCTGAGGTTCTGCATTGCTGAGACTGGGGAAAATGGAGGATGATCCTGCAGCCACATCGTAACTGCCAGGCAGTCATACCTGGTACCCATGGGCAAGTTATTTCACCTTTAATTAGTGATGTGTGAACAGAATAATATGATAGGCATGAAAATAGATCCAAAATAAAAGTGTAGATAACTGTTGTTGAAGTATGCAGGAAGGCTGATAAAACCTATTGGATTATGTATCACAAATTGGGAAAACTCTCCCAACTGGCTGCAGTTGGGTAAAATTTTGAGTGTAAGGGGTGACGAGATAATAGAATGATGATGGAGCACACGTAGATGAGATTAAAACTGGAGAGCTTCATATTTGGGTTGCTGAGGGAGAACAATCTGTATACCATGGATCAGTTAGGATAGTACTGATTTTTTTTAAATTTGTGTGTTTATTTTACTTTAGCTTTACTGGGTCTTCATTGCTGTGCAAGGGCTTTCTTAGTTGTGGTGAGCAGGGCCTGCTCTCTCATTATAGTGGCTTCTCTTGTTGCAGAGCTCAGGCGCTAGAGTGCATGGGTTCAGTAGTTACAGCGCGTGGGTTTAGTTGCCCCTTGGCATGTGGAATCTTCCTGGACCAGGGATCAAACCCAAGTCCCCTGTATTGGCAGGTGGATTCTCAATCACTGGACCTCCAGGGAAGCCCAGTACTGATTTTTTAAGATCTGGTGTTCACAGATTTCTTAACATGATTATCCTAGGCAGAAGAGGGTATCTGTGAGTGTGTGTGTGTCTCCTCATTGTGAATAAATTAGAGTTATCCTGATCGGGATTCAGGTGGTCATGAAATAGATTGTACTTCCTTAAATGTAGACTTGTACTAATTTTGATCTGCTTCATTTCTGTGGTATTGGAGAGTGAATTCTAGTGCCAAACTCCCTGAGTTTGAAGCCTAGTCATGCCATTTCCTCATGGACCCTGTCAAAGTTACTTAATTGTTCCTCAGTTTTCCACTCTGTAAAATGGGGATATATGGGTACCAACCTCACAGACTGTGGTGGAGAGTCAGTAGGTCAGTTAAGGCATGTAAATCATTTAGAATGATTCCTGGAATTCAAGAAATGATAAGCATTAGTAGTTATGGTTGTGGTATTGTATTCATCATGTAACTTATCAAAGCACTTTATGATTTGCATTTTTTAAATGGGAACTTAGGTAATTTTCCTAGGTCCCCAGTCCAGTAAACACTGGACATCTGGGCTAGTATCTCTAGCCTCAAATTCCAACCCTGCTCAAGTGGGGCTTTTTCCCATAGCAGGGACTGGATTCTCGCCCACAAACACATTTGTCTGGAAAGTTGTAACTTAGAGATCAAGGGGAATTTGCCCCCATACTCCAGCTATAAGGGATCAAATCCTACTCTAACTCACGTCTGTTTCTGTATCCTCAGGAATGAGGGGAGATTCTTACTTCATTGGGATGAGGAGCCTGGGGCAGCAGGGCCACATCCCGGAAGATGGAGGACTCTTCTTGCTCTGCTGCATAGACAGAGACTGGGCCGTGACTCAGTGTTTCACGGAGGAGGCCTTTCAAGCCATCACGGACTTCACCGACCTCCCCAACTCACTCTTTGCATGCAACGTCCACCAGTCAGTGTTTGAAGGGGAAGAAAGCAAGGTAAGAAGACCTTCTGCTCATGAAATTGAAGGAGATGCAACATCAGCCCTCAGCACTTCTGTTGCTTCTTTGTGGTTGAGGTTTGGAAGTTTTTGAAAATGTTTACTTGGGGCACCTCTCGGCATGCATAGCAAGAGCAGAAAAGCCTGTTCCATTATCAGTTGACATGGAAGGTATGCATGACAAGATTATATGAGAGATTCCATTGAATCAGATCTCATTGCCTGCAACTCAGAGGTCTGTCCAATAGCAAAAGAAAAATGGCTTTAGAAATAGTGATTGCAGGAGATACACCCTTGGTTTAGGAAGCAGATGTTGTAAAAAAAAGTTTTATTTTCCCATATTATTCTTCCCCAAACTTAATTTGCCTTTCCCCAAACAGCACAAGCCCTCTTTCACCCCAACTCTTCCTGCAGTTTGATGACTGACCTAAACATGGCTTCTAAAATTGGGCCCCAGGTCTTGCAGCATTTATTAGAAAGGTAAATTGGTTGGCCATCTGAGTCTTGCTTTGCTTGCTGATACCACAGTAGGTAGAATTGTTTTGGGTGTGTTGTAAGAATTTTCTTGAAAATGTTTAACCCCTTGATTTGAAATAATTAGGGAATGAGGTTGTCTATGAACAAGCATTTTCTAGAAAATGAGGCTTCTGTTTTAAGAGCAAACTTGATTCAGTGGAGGTATTCTTGGGAGTCAGGGTAAATATTCCTTTCAGAAGTCTTTGTAAAGTTCACTTCAGTTTTCTCTGACCTTTTAAGAGAGTCTGAATGGATCAAACCTTACCTTGTGAATGTGGATTTCTAGTTGTAAATATCCACTTTTAGGCTATGTTGTAAATCATGGCCAATATTTTGAGGGGGAGGAAAGGGTCTTTTTTTTCTGAACTAAAGTATGGTTCTGCGTGAGATTAAGGGTAGGATTTATGATTGCTGTTTCATAAACTTGAGCTGTTTTTGCCAAATGCTGAAGTCCAATCTCTGTTGCCTGAACACGGTTACTGGAAGTTTTTGTTCTGGATTTTATTGGTTTTGTAAGCAATCCTGATAGCTCAGAGAATTAGGAATTATTTCAAGCCATATAAAGATAGTTTTATAATGATATTATTTTATAGTTGAGTAGTTGAAATGATGAGCTAAAAACACCCTGAAGTCCAAGGAATTATATGTGGTTAGAACATCCAGAGCTATGATCACCAGACTATTTGAAGTAAGAAAATGGCATATATCCTCTTTGAAAGAAACTACAAATTTTGCTCTTGGCTTATAACCAGGTTATAACACAGATCATAGTTTATTCAGAGCAGGTCCTCGCCCCCTGAAATCTACCTGACATTAACTATGAAACAAAGGTCTGTATTTTCTTGTTCCATCGTCTATTTAAGTATCAACAATCAGAAGGATCTTCCTTAGAGGTTTAATGAGGGTTTTGACTCTTTCCTGATAAAATACTTCTCGATCGGTTGAAACAAAAAGATTTAGGAAAGAGCCAATCTCATTCAAGTGTTCAAGAATGGCCAATCAGCCGAACCAGAATTGGTTACATAGAAAGACGGAGACGTGGGGAGAGTTCACGGGAATCTGCCCACATCTATTTTGATATTCTGATCTGTGATTGAATAATGGATTACTAAATATTCTCATTTAATTTGTATATGAAGTTGGTACACCACAGTTTAACAAATAGGATTGGGCTTTAAAATGACCTTGCTAAAATATTGAGGTGAAATCAATATGATATAGTTCCATGGAATAAGTTTCAAATGACCTAGCTCAATATAGCTAAGGAGATGAATTTTCTAATTGGTCAATGTCTACTTAATTAAACTTATTAAATGAGACAGGAAGTCTTCCACTTTGGTGCAATTTTTATAGCCCCTATTCATGGAGAGTCTCTGGGACGTCAAATAATCTGATCCAGATTCAGTTTTTATGTAATTATATGATCAGAGTTTAGGGTGACAAAGGAAGATAATCAGATACCAAATAAATGGATAATAGAGGCATGATCACTGTGACTGCAGGAAAATAAAATGTTTGAGGAGCCTCACGCCTCCCAATTGAACTGCCACATGTTTTCCTTCTCATTCTAGACTTTTCTGTTCTTCTCTTTACCTCCACTTTTTCACCCACTATCTTGATAAAACTCTCTTGTCCTGTACATCATTCTTTCAGAATATCCTTCCCACCGTGTTCAAAGTTCATGAATCTGAGCCAGGAATTCTAATGATGGTAATCTTTTCCAAAGGGTGGACACTGGGGGCTCTATTAGTGGAGATAATTTTAGGTAGAGGGAAAAAAATCAAGAAAGCTTTCTAGCACTTGTATCTGCCTGTGGGTAAGGCTGGCCATGAGGATTATCTAAATTATTTGGCTTTGGGAAAATGCCTTCAGGAGCCTGCAATTATCAGAGAGCCAAGACATCAGAAATGATGCTTGGTTTTCATCTCAAGAGATCCAAGTGGGTAGGTATTAACTTGTTTTGGTGAAGTTCTTTCTTTTTTGGCAAGCCTACTTTTTTAAAAGGACATTTTTTTTAATGTGGACCATTTTTTAGAAGTCTTTTTTGAATTTGCTACAATATCGCTTCTGTTTTGTGTTTTGGTTTCTGGCCAAGAGGCATGTGGGGGTCTTAGCTCCCCGACCAGGGATGGAACCTACATCCTCTGCACTGAAAGGTGAAATCTTAACCACTGGACCACCAGGGAAGTCCCAGCATATCTACTTTTGATTCATTGTTTCTTAATTCATATCAAGAAAACAAGTTTAGCTTGTTTGCTGCAATTATTATAAAGCATACATTTTAATTTCCTTAGCTTGGTGGGAATTAAGGCTCTTGCTTTCTGACTATTATGATTAAGTCTTGGCAGTAATTTCTATTTTCCCATTTGTCAGAGACACTTTTCCTAAGCCTTTTTCCTTTTTGGGATAGTTTGGAAAGTACTGACTTGTCCTGCTCTTAATATAGGTAACATCGTAGGAGATGATCTTCTGGTTATGTTGTTTCTGTTTATCAGCGTGATACATATTCTGATATGCTCATTTCTGCCAACCTATTTAAATCCTAAATTCTGACATGTACAGAACATTTTTCTTTTCAGACAACTTCATGAGGCCATGATGTTGACTCCAATTTTCTGTTAGGCAGAATTCTGTGAGATTGTATTTTGATTTGCTGCTTCTGCGAGAAGCGAGCAGTATCATACCTCAGTGTGTTTCGTTGTGGTCCAGATGGTTGGGATTTGTTTATATAACACAAAGGAGAACCAGAGCTGGAGGAAATTGGCATCTGAAACCAATAAATGCAGATTGCTGTTTGCATGCTACAGCTTGCAGCATAAATATTTTTGTATCAAACACATTTAGAACTGGGATCGTCACAGCAGGCAGTACCTAAGTTATCAGGAGTCGTTAACCTTTGGCATTTTCCCCTGGCTTGCCTTTCTGGATCCAACTGGGCTGCACTAGTCATCTTAAGGCAGATGAGGCTGGAGGGGCACCCTGCAGGCTGCTCTGTGTCTGTGCTCAAGATAGATAAGGCTCTGCTCCATGGGACATTGGCACTCGTTGGTAGCTAAAGGGGAACAGTGCACCAACCACCATAAAATTCTTAGCCAGATTCAGTTTATTAAGGAGAAGCCTGAAAGGTGAGTTGTTATTGGCCTCCAAAAATTTTGAATTCATTTAGTTCAGTGACAACAATAATAATAGTAAGAGTAGGAAACCTTACATAGCATGAAGCAAGGGGCTCAGAAGAATACCGAGCCCCTAGCTTTCTAGGCATTAAGCCTGTTAATCACCGTGACCGCCCTACGAGGGTGGTGTCTTTCTGCCTTTCCACCTCCTAGGCACGTGGTGGGGTTGTGTTCCGTGTACCACTCTAGCTAGTTCTACCCAGTGCATAGGCAGAACTGATCTGTGCCACTTCCGCGTGAGGCCTTTAATCACCAGTGTTTGAAGAATGTTCTTTTCACTCCGCTCAGGTAGTTGGCATTGTGCCAGGCGTGCCTTTTCAGGCAGTCTGGTTTGTGGACTGAGGACAAGGATGACCCAGGGCAGGGTCCTGGGTGCCCTGTGATAGACATACAGAGTGACAGCATCAACAAGAAAAACCTCTGTTGCTTGAAGCCACTGAGATTTGGGGGTTTGTTGTTAGCATATAGCTGAGTCCACCTAGGTTGATACTGCGAATATGATTATCCTCATTTTTCAGATGAGGGCCCTGAAGCCCAGAGAGGTTGCCCGTGATTTCACAGCTGGAGTGGCAGAGCAAGAATTCAAACCTACAGAGTCTGTGCTGTTAAACATTATGTGACACTGCTTCTTCATACACAAATATTTCTTGAAAACAGGTAGGATGCTTGGCTTTGGGGACGCAGTGGTGCACAAGACTGCATAGACCCATTGAACTTCAAGTCTACCAAAGAAGACAATTCAAATAAGAAAACAAGCATAACCAATCTAGTGATGCTAAAGTCAAAAGAGCATTTCACACGTATTTTCAACTGTACTCACTGTATGCACACGCACACAAGATTTTCTTGTTTTCGTTTTGTTTTGCTTCTTAAATAAACGGGCATTTCTGCCAACCACTTAAAGACGATATCCTACCGTAAAGGGCATAAGATCAGAGGCCTGGTGCTATAGCTGTTAGGCTTCTTGCTTCTCATAAATGGAGCATCTCGGTGCCTTGAGGGTGGCTGGAGTGATTCTAGGTTCAAAGATGTATATCTTTCATTCAACATCACCACTAATAGAATACACCAGCTCCTTCTAGAGCTCAACTGAGGATGCAGTGACCTAGTCAACCCTGGCAGTGCTGTGAGGTTACCCTCAAGGACTTTGGAAGGTGAATCTGTTCATTTGCAATTTTTATTTGATTCCCCGCATAAGATTTGCCTTTAGTCTGTAAGGAGATGTAAGTGTTCCCATTGTACTTTACAGCTACAGGCTCACGATCTCTTTATCTGCTGTACCCAAATTTGAAAAGCTCTGGAAATTGAGACTTCATAACCCATTTTAAGACGAAATCTCACTTGACCTAAATCATTCAGAATCTAACCAGGATTGATGAGAAGCTTCTTCTAGTATGAATATTCATCCATCTCTTTGCAAAAATATTCCTGTCTTTAACCAACAGGGACTGCCCCACACTTGATGGATCATTACGTAATATGAGGCATGCATGCCACATTGTGTTCTAAATCCCTTAATTCTGAATTTCAAACATAGCGGGTCCTAAGAATTTCAGAGAGTGAGTTGTGGACCTGTAAAGTATATAAAAATGCACCCACAGCCCATGTTCACCAAGAAGAATGAATGTATCACTGAAATCTGGACTGTCATAAACAAAGACAATTAAATATTTTTCCCCATAATGAGATGCTTGTGTTGATTAGAGATAAAGGGCATACTGAAGACAGAATGGGCTTATTCAGTTTGCACGCCTGTGCGCTAAGTCGCTTCAGTCGTGTCTGACTCTTTGTGACCTTATAGACTATAGCCCGCCAGGCTCCTCTGTCCATTGGGTTCTCCAGGCAAGAATACTGGAGTGCGTTGCCATGCCTTCCTTCAGGGGATCTTCCCCACCCAGGGATTGAACTTATGTCTCTTATGTCTCCTGCGGGCAGGTTCTTTATCACAAGTGCCGCCTGGGAAGCCCTTGTTTAGTTTAATAATAGTAATAATGATAATAGTAAAGGCAGCAGCAAACCTTACACAGCTTGGAGCAAGGTGCTGGATACTCTGCAGAGTGTTTTTAGACAGTAAGCCCTTTAATTTCCATGACAACCCTTGGCATGGATGCTGCATGGGTGACCTTACTGAGTCAAACTCCGACAGTCTCTGAATCTCCTTCTTTGAGTGTCTGCAGTTGAAAGCTCTGACTTTGACCTGTGGTCACTACTCATCCTGCCCTCATCCTTTTGCCTGGCCCCTGACTCATGATCTGTTCTCGGTCCAGAGAAAAGACTCCTGGTCCATCAGGGAGATAGACATTGTTCCACGCTCATGGTTTTCTTAACTCAGAGGAGCTTCTGTTCTGTATTTATGCTGCTCCCACATATTTTGCTTCTCTTCATTTGGATTTTTCCTCTCTATACTGTGAAGTTCTAGAAGGCAGTCAAAATTTGTATTCTTCCTCGTTGCATTTCCATCACCTTGCTAGATCTCAGGCATCATAGGTGCTCAGTCAGTATTGAGTTGGATCTCCACTTCATTGGTGACTAAATGAAGGTACAGAGGGATGAATTAGCCAGGATGGGCTCATTAATTAGAGAAACAGCCAAGAGTTGAGTGAGGCCTCTGAACATTTAAGTCTAGTTCATTATCCACCATGCATTGGGAAACATCAGTTCTAGAAATAAAGTTGGCCATTCATCAGCAGAACGTTTAAGTCAAAACATGTAAGACAAAGAGATCTCAAGTGATTTCATAGCAAGATGCAAATTAAATGTCAGTGCATTGAGTCCATATCACTCTTACAGTCAAGATATGACACATATGAATAAACCTGTTATGTCAGTTTATGGTATTTTAAGTTTTTAGAGGCAACTGACCTATTTAGTGGGCTTCCTAGGTGGCACTAGCCGTAAAGAACCCACCTGCCAATGCAGGAGACACAGGAGACGTGAGTTTGATCCCTGAGTGGGGAATATCCCCCGGAGGAGGGCTTCTTGGAGAATTCTCCAGTATTGCCTGGAGAATCCCATGGACAGAGGAGCCTGGCAGGCTACAGTCCCTAGGTCACAAAGAGTTGGACACGACTGAAATGACTTAGCATGCATGCAGCATGACCTATTTAGTAAGCCAAGAAAGTAAAAAAATCTTAAACATGTTTATTTCCATAATGACTCCTAGAAAAGAAAAGGGAGAAATAAGAGAAAAGGCAGCAAGGGAAAAAGAAATCCAGTGCTTTAGAAGACCTTGGGAAACTTGTTATAGGGATAGTTTAAAGCTGATTGAAAAAAAACAAAAACAAAAAAACGCTCCTGCTAAGGATATGTAGCAAAGGATGAACAACAGGATAATTTACTATAGTTTGTGTTGCTGAATATAGCTTGAAAGAAATTAAGTGAACTGTTGTGACCTAAGGGTGGGAAAGGGATAACCAAGCATTAATTTTAAATATTAAAGTAGAAAACTGTTATATTCGATACCAGATATTCAAGGAATCCTTAGGAGTCTCACCGTTTCTCTTGTGTCATCCTTGGTGACTTTGACAGATTTGCTTGTTGTTTTCAAGAATGTTTAAATTGTAAAAAGGCAGTGCCTATCATTGTACTCAATACATTGGTTCTGTTTTTTCTCTGGAGGAGGACTGGGGACCATAATTAGTCACTGCTAATCACTTGGGGACACCTGCCAGATGAGAGCCCAGCATGGGCCAGATTTGAAAGCTGTTGCAGGACACTCCCTGGAACCGTAACCTTTCTTGAAGTGACTAAAATATTCCAGAGGCATATTTAGTGGCTTGCTTCCCCACAGCACTGAGTGACCCCCCTGGGGCTCAGGCGCCTAAAAAGCCACTCGAAATGCCCCACTTAACAACCTGGAAATAATTGAGGCAGTGAGAAGAATTAGGCCCGATGCACAGAGAGCCGGGAGTATTTGGTTTCTGTGCCAAACACGGGGTGAGCGTGTGTTCCTGCTGCCACCCGGGGAAAAACGGCTGCCGTGTTCTGATGAGACTGGGATCCTATTAAACAGGGACTTGGTGCTTTCTCCCCCTTTTGGAAAAATGAAGGTACTTGGAACTCAGTGCGTGTGGTTTTCATCAGAGCTACTGACAGCCTGTTGAGTGATTCTGAGACTTGTTCAATGGGCGGATGCCGTCTCAAGGCACACCGCCTGTGGCCAGGCAGGCGAACTTGTGAAAATGCTCTGTTGATGGGGTCGAAAAAGACCTGAGCAGTTGTGGGTGGCTGGGCAGGTGGAGGGCAGGCTGAATTCCATCCTCCTTCGCTGTCTTCCTGGACCCGAAGCCCTTGAGAAATGCACAAACAGCTCACCCGTCACAGTGGTGCGTACGTGCCAAGTCACTTCAGTCATGTCTGACTCTTTGAGACCCCATGGACTGTAGCCCGCCAGGCTCCTCTGTCCATGGGATTCTCCAGGCAAGAATACTGGAGTGGGTTGCCATGCCCTCCCCCAGGGGATCTTCCCTACCCTGAGATTGAACCCACGTCTCTAACGTCTCCTGCATTGGCAGGTGGGTTCTTTACCATTAGGGCCACCTGGGAAGCCCCCATCACGATGGTCCCAGTCTAATAAGATCATCGTCAATTATTTACAATTTAAGAGAATTTATAGGGGTTTCCCTGGCAGTCCAGTGGTTAAGAATCTGCGCTTCCACTGCAGGGGACACGGGTTTGATCCCTGGTTGGGAAGCTAAGATCCTGCGTGCCACACTGCCCAAAACTCAAAAGGTTCTACAAATTCGAGAGTAACAGTTGCATTCTCTTGCCTCAGAACATTCCTTTTTTAAGAGGTGGTTTTGGAGACGGAGCCCAGGGAAAGGAGGGGGAAGAATAAGATTTATAATTATTTTTCCTTGCACTCACCAGCAAAAGTTGGCCTGGGTTTCACCTGGCCTTTCTTGGCTTTTTTGACTCTGGTCCCAGCTTGGTGGTCATGAAATTCTCAGCCAACTTAGAGATAACCAGAGGAAGTCAGAGAGTTTGGACATGAACTTTAAAACTCTGCTAAGGTATCCTTCACAGCAGGCCAGACATTTAAGCTCAATGGTTGAGATCAGTGTGATATATGACTGGATACCAATTCGCGTGACACTTTTTCTATGAGAGTGGGGGTTGTGAAGGTGCTGCTTACACATGTATTTCATTATTATCTGCTCAATCATACTCCTTTATATAGAATATATAGAACCATAATGTGTAGCTTTTTTTTTAATTTGATCAATTTCTAGTACTATTTTGATAATGTTGTATTTTACTGGGAATGTTGTATTTTAGAGCATAACCATCATTTTAAACATTTTAAGCAACTCTATCAGTGATTTGAAGGGGAGACCCATTGAATTGATACCTGACATAGTTAAGATTTTTCATCAAATGTGTTGAACTATCATATCTCATACTTTGTTCAAAATCTACAGTTTTCCACCAGGTTTGTAGCTATTATGAACCCCAAGCTACTTAGTTTATTATTAATGCATAGAGTACACCATGTTATGGATTGCCTAATCCAACTAGATGATTGTTGTCTTTTTTTATTTTTAAAAAAAGTAAACAAAATTTTTTGTAGCTGTGCTGGGTCTTTGTTGCTGCTTTCACTAGTTGTGGGGCTGTTCTCTGGTTGCGATATGCAGGCTTCTCATCGTGATGGCTTCCCTTGTTGCAGAGCACAGGCTCTAGGGCATGTGTGCTTCAGTAGTTGTGGTGTGTGGACTTGGTAATTGTGGCTCACTGGGGCTTAGTTGCCCCACGGCATGTGGAATCTTCCTGGACCAGGGATTGAACTCGTGTCTTCTGCATTGGCAGGCAGATTCTTAACTGCTGGGCCACCAGGGAAGTCTGATTGTAAGCATCTTGAGGACAGCAG
This sequence comes from Bison bison bison, assembly GCF_000754665.1. Classification (NCBI taxonomy): domain Eukaryota; kingdom Metazoa; phylum Chordata; class Mammalia; order Artiodactyla; family Bovidae; genus Bison; species Bison bison. The sequence continues at coordinate 5,185,371 of NW_011495047.1, forward strand.
AGCCAGCTCCTCATTTTTCTGCATCCTACACTGTCCAGCTCTGGACCTAACACGGGCACTGACAGGGAGGCAGGCGGGCCAGTGAGAGGGGAATTGGGTTCAGACACCCTTGAGTCCAAATCCTGCCTCTTGGGCATCCTACTTACGTGATCTTGACCAGTTTAGCTTCTGAGTCTCAGTTCCCTCTTTGATGAGATGAGTTCACTGTACTTTCATTCTTGGTTGGTTATGTGATTAAACAAGGTGACGTGGATTGAGGAGGTGGCTCTAGACTAGATCTTTTTGGTAAACGTTAATCTCTTCCTCTCCACCCAGGTAAAGCTGGGACTGCCTCTGCTTCCAGAAAGGAAGAGCTTTTCTAAAAACATGCAAACCTAGATGAAAGAAAGGTTTCATTTACCCACCTCTTTGTAGGGTCCTAATGATGTTTGTTTCGTATCATAGACTCTGTCGAGAAAGTTAATCTCAGTTTTTGCCACAAGAAAGCTGTTTCTGCATTTGTTGTAGGACACATGTGGTTCACTGCTGCCCATATAAGGTTCAGGGGATACGTTTCGTTTAGAATACAATGCCAAGAAAACTCTGTTGACTCTGAGGAACTAGTATTTTTCTCATTAGGGGAATTATGTAACTTATATAATACTTACTTTTATGTAACATATAAATCTTAATTTATGTAAGTTACAGAAGTCTTCCCAAGGAGCTCAAAATAAAAATTATTACTCAGGCATAGCCATTCTATTTATTCTTACTGGTCTTGATATTCTTTTTCTCTTGTATTAACCTGTCTGTATGTGTAATGTAAAGTGTTTTTCTGACTTCTGATCAAATTTTATTCATATTTTGCATTTATATGTCTTATGAAACAATCATCTTTCAACATGTAAAGGAGGCTGGTTGGGAGTCACTAAGGTTTATTTTGCAGATACTTGAAATTCCACTATGAACTGAAAAAAAAAGTCACCTAAATTAGTGGATTCTATATTTTCAGAATAACACACACACATTCACTTTTTCTTTTTTTGCTATAACTCACGTTATTTGGAAGGACAGTTTTTAAACATCTTCAAAGGAGAAATGAGACTTGGCTGTCACAATTAACAGCAGCATCTTCTACAGCACATGGGATCTGTGTGTTTTTATAAAATCACCTGATCACATAACTTTTTAAAGTTTGACTCTTAGAGCTAACTGTTATGCTACTATTAATCTGTGGGAAAATGAACACGCATAAGCCATTTGAGGATATGTGTATTTAAGGTTGTCCTTATACTAGTCTACTTTTGAATCCTAAAGTCCTAGAGCCAAACTATTTCATGGGAAGTTGCTTCAGTTTCAAGGCTGGAGATTTTTCTTCTTTCCTTCAAGTAGACTACTTTCCTCCTCAGTATTGTGTTCTCTCCAGTTGCAAAACTTGGAACAGAAGTCCACTTACAATGAATCACTGTGTCAGTGAAGTTCAAGGCATTGCGAGGAGTATAGAAGAGGAAGGAGCTTGGCTCTTCAAATAGCCTCTTTTGAAAATTTCAGAGAAAAGAGAGTCTCAGGGTCAGAAATTTGGCACTGATAACTCGCTTTCATTACATGTTTTCCTGCAGATTGTCTTGCTGTACATATGGGAGGATGTGGCCATGGTGACTGATTTATTTATTTTGCATATATATTTAAAACAATTTTTTTTTTTTGCTTTTCATTTTGTATTGAGCTATAGCCAGCTGATTAGCAATGTTGTGATAGCTTCAGGTGTACAGCACAGTGACTCCATCATACATATACATGTATCCATTCTCCCCCAAACTCCCCTCTCATCCAGGCTGCCACGGAGCATGGAGCAGAGTTCCCTGTCTGTACAGTAGGACCTTGCTGGTTATCCATTTTAAATACAGCAGAGTGTACATGTTGATCCCAAACTCCCTGCCTATCTCTTCTCCCCGTTCTTCCTCCAGGCAACCGTAAGTTCGTTGTCTAAGTCTGTGAGGCTGTTTCTGCTTTGTGTTAATAAATAAGTTCATTTGTGTTATTTCTTTCTGGATTCTGCATGTAAGGCATGGCATACAACATGTCTCCTTCTCAGTCTAACTCACTTCACTCAGCATGACAGGGCCATGGTGGTTTAGGCAAAAGAGGAGAAAGAGGCTCTCCCTTGGGTTTCCCTAGCCGGCCTTTGCCCTGCTGTCTGTCGACAACCCCTGGCTCCGGTGGGGCTGACAGTCATCTCTGAGTTCACGTGTCTGAGCAAGTAAGGTCCCTTTCAAAGGGCTCCATTTTTGGCAGCACTGATAGAACATTCTTTGCAGTGTTTTGAGTAGTGCAAAGCCTTTTAGTCAGGGTGGATTTGAGGTTGTGGAAACAAGTCACTCAGAGCTGTGTACAGTGAGTGACTCAGGTGGGTAACCCACTCGAGTAAAAACATTTTAATCTAAAAAACCACATGTACAAAGCACCGGAATGAGGAATAGCTATAAAATCAGAGGAATGACTCTCTTCTGGAGCTTGGGACTCTTGGGAACTTCAGAAATGCATTACAAAGCCATGGCTGCAATAAAGTCACCTTTTTGAAAAAGAAATACTCTGATTTTGAAGGCCGTATGAAAAAGGAACATGAAGTATATCTTTGGTAACTTTTATATTGATTATATGTTAGAATGATGGTATTTTGGGTATATTCAGTTAAAGTATGTTATTAATCTTAAAAGGAAACAGCTGCACAGGTAAAGCCTAGTGTATTGAATAAGATGCAGAGTTGTTTCCTTATGCCTGTTTATAATGCCCCCAGCCCTGACTCTCAAACCCCTGTCTCTTGCTTTGTGGAACAGAGCAAGCATCACAAAAAGAGACTGGCTCAGTGGTGTAAGGACCATTCTATCTGCCAAGTATCTCCTGCAGTGGCCTGGAGTCTTTTGGAATGTGAAGGCTGTTTTCTGATCAAGAATTCCCTTGTAGGAACTTCTTGGTGGTCCAGTGGTTAAGAATCTGCCTGACAATACAGGGGATGTGGGTTCAATCCCTGGTCTGGAAAGATCGCACATGCCGCAGGGCAACTAAGCCCATGCACCACGACTACTGAGCCCACGCTCTAGAGTCTGTGCTCTGCAACAAGAGAAGCCACCACCGTGAGAAGCCTGTGCAGCGCAACCAGAGAGCAGCCCCCACTCACCGCAACCAGAGAAAGCCCACGCAGCGATGAAGACCCGGAGCAGCCCGAAAAGGGTTCCCTTTTAATGAACATAGCCTCAGGAGGTATTAAATTCTAAGATATCCTTAGGGCTTCCCTCGTAGCTCAGTTGGTAAAGAATCTGCCTGCAATGCAGGAGACCCCGGTTTGATTCCTGGGTCAGGAAGATCTGCTGGAGAAGGGAAAGGCTGCCCACTCCAGTATTCTTAGGCTTCCCTTGTGGCTCAGTTGGTAAAAAATCTGCCTGCAAATGCAGGAGACCCCAGTTCGATTCCTGAGTCAGGAAGATCCCCTGGAGAAGGGAAAGGCTGCCCACTCCAGTATTCTGGCCTGAAGAATTCCATGGACTGTATAGTCCAGGGGGTCACAAAGAGTCAGACATGACTGAGCAACTTTAACTTTTCACTTTCAAGAAATCCGTAAGATATACCCCACGATATCCTATGATACCTAATCTACAAACCCAGGGCAGGCCGGTGACCCGTGAATATGCTAGCAAAGGGGAAAGTACTGCCTTAAGCAATCCACTCCATCCATCCACTGATTATTTAACAATTATTGAAGACCTACTGTGTCCCCAGTATTGCTCGTAGCCTTGGGAGAACAAAGACTGAGTGAGACACAAGCCTCACGTCACCTGATGTTGACTGGGGTCTTGTAATTAGAGGACAAGTTGTCTGGAGTAAGAGGTTGAGGTAGAAGCAGGATGTTACAGGAGTCCCAGAATAGGCCACCTCAGAGGGGAAGAGAAGGCTCCGGAACTTCTGGGGTAAATTTCTGTATTTTGTTTTGAGCTCTACCTTGCCCCAGCATCTCCACATGGACCCACCGTCTGCCATGGAGCGTGCTGGCCACAGTGATTTGAGGACAGTTGTCCTTCAGACCCGCCTCTTGTGTCATCAACACAAGAGACGTTGTTGTCCTGTCCCACAGGGCCTGTTTGGACAGGACCATTGATAACTGACCTGGAGAAAGAAATGACAACCCGCTCCAGTGTTCTTGCTGGGGAAATCCCATGGATAGAGGGTCCTGGTGGGCTAATAGTCCATGGGGTCGCGAAAGAGTCGGACACAACTTAGTGACTTAACAACAACAACAGTTGATGAACAAGGGTGGCAGAGGGGAAGAGCTGACTTTGACTTTGGCAGGAGCCTCCTCTTTGCCAAGTTCATCCAGCCCTGGAGACAGGCATGGCTGGATGGCCACACGGATGGAACATTCTGTGACCCACCTGTCCCCGTTTTCTCCTCCAGTGTGCAAAATATTTGCCTTCCTCCAAAGAGGAACTGTGAGCTTGCTTATTTTAAAAACTGCAACCTGCGAGGACAGAGGGTGTTCTCTGACAACATTACATCATTGAAGCCTCTAGGTGTTGAGTCATCATTATTTTTAGGCAGCTCCATGCTTTTTTTGGTTGTTCTAAGAATAGCCCTTGTGTCTGGACTCTACAGAAAGTCACCTCAATACCGATCCTGTCACTGCTCCAGAGTGTCAATGGAATGCTTTCTGGATTTCCAGATCCAGGGCACGCATTTTAGAATTTTGCCTCCCAAACCTTCTGCCCTTTTAGGTATTCTGTAGTCAACGTGATAACTTTGTCGGAGGCTATGACTTGCATTTGGGTCACACCTGTGTCAAACATACTTATTGTTGTAAGACAGCAGCATGAACAACAGAGTAAAAAGCGTTTGCTCCTCAAACGCTCCTCCTTGTCCCCAGCTCAGTGTCTATTTGGTTTGTGAAGCCCTTCATTAGTGACTTCACTCAGTATTTCAACATTTCAAGGCCTCTTTCTGCGCCTTCTCTTTTACGGATTAATTGACTTGAGACCCCTCACAGGCGGGGGACTGCTACTCTTGGCATCTCTGTGGGATCAACTGAAGGAGGCCAAAGTAAATGTTACGCTAGGTCGTTAAACTAAATAAGCATATAAATTGTCAACCATATTGCAACGTGATGACAGGGCAATAAAAATGGACTGAGCCAGCCCAGAAATGGAATTTTGTGGGTCAATATCGAGGCTGGTTTTCTCATTGCTTATTGCAGAGCATATGCTCAGATATGATCAATTTATTTTATGTGGCATTTCGAAGCCCATCAGAGCACTAACAGCTCATGAGCCAAGCCAAATGCTGTTCTAACTGTAGCATCAAGGGAAGCAGCCGCTTGGAATAAAATGATGCAGTTGTTTAATATTGTATTCTAGTGTATCTTTTGTCTCTGGAGGGCATGGAAGGGTCATCACATGACCTGGGTCTAAGTGTGACAGAAAGTACCAGTGCACGATACGGGCTGTCTGCCGAGTGCAAGCCGGGAAGACCAGCCTGCGTTTTGAGCTATAGGTGCTTTAACAAAGTTGGATCTGCTTTTATTGTCTCAGAGCTCAAACTTCTTCCCCACCCGGGTCATTTTTGTTGTTCAGTCGCTAAGTCGTGTCCTTCTCTTTATAACCCCATGGACTGAAGCACGCCAGGCTTCCCTGTCCTTCACTATCTCCCAGAGTTTGCTCAAACTCATGCCCATTGAATCAGTTCATCCCGTCTCTCTAATTGGGGAAATGGTATATAGTATCATTGTGATTAAGAGAGCAGCCTCTGGCATCTATCAGTCCAGATCCACTTCTGATTCCTGTGCGCCCATGGCAATTTACTTCATCTTTCCAAACAGCAGTATCTTCACCAACAAAACAGCATCAAGTATTTATCTCATAGGTTGCTGTGAGAATGTAGGTGGTATAATCCAGGATGCTTTGAATTGCAGATGCTCGCTGGTAATAATTTCTGCTCGTTGGTCCCATCTTCTGCATTGTGCATCATTTACAACTCATAGTACTCTTTGGATTTCCTTGCCCATGGTTGTTGCCTAACTCATCAAAGAGAAGTCTAGTGGTCAGTCTTGTTGTCTGTTCTTGCTACCCTCAGGAGAGCTTCTAAATCAAGATGGCAGTGGGGAGACCAGATGACCACCTTTTGAAATCTGAACAAATAGTTGATTCACAGGAACCAGCCTGGAGGAAAGCCCATGGACTATCTTTCCTGTATACAGTGTCTTGAACAGCCATACATTTCTATCCTGCACCAATTAATTGCCATTCTTATGTCCTCATCCCCCAAGACTCACTAGAAAGCTTCATTTTCTTTGCTGCTAAATGTAACGTTAAAAAGATTAGATGTAGTCATCTGGAATTTGCATTTATATATGGCAATGAGAAGCATGGTGTGTATTGGGCTTGATGTTACAGTTTAAATAACATCCTTAGATGTTTTCTGAAAAAACAAGTCAGTTTTGTCTCATGATTTTCTCTTCCATTTGGTCTATCTTTGCATCGGTTTCCAGAGAAAACTGGATTGGTCAAGTAGTTGGTGAGCAATTACAGTCATTTCAAATTTTAATTTCAAGAAACTAAAGTATACTGAATACAACATATTTTTTCTCTTGCTGGTGTTTCATCCCTGCTTGGTGCCAATTTTGAGTATGTGTTCATTGCAATTGGGTCCAATTACTTTAGAAAGGATTAACATTTACATGAGAAAGAGAAGGTAAATGAGAACAGAGCCTTTTAAAGTCTGAATATGGTATTTTTTTCATAGTCATTAAGTACATTAAGAGTTTTGCTTGGAAGATTCTTCACTTAATCCAAGCATATTTTTCTAAAGAAAATAGTACAGGAAACATCATAACAAAGTAGATGAATGAAAAGTGTCATTTCTTTGGAAAAGAAACATCATTGCAAAAAGGATTTGAATTAGTATGAATGACTTTGTTATAGTTAAGAAAGTGATTTGAAAAAAAAAATAATTCTTTGGAAAATGCTCTCTAATTGGTGTAGAGAGAATAGTTAATGCCATTTATGGTAACCTTTTAAAATTTCCTTTAACACAAGTTATCATTCATGTAATACTAATTATTGGTTGGCACAAACAAAGTGTGAGGATTTATATTCTGATCTATACAGAAATGTCATCATTAATAAATAATGCATTCCAACAGCATACTTAATTGTCAGAGGTTTCATTGCCAGGAATAGGAATAATATGGGAGGCCTCGAGCCTCTTGTGGCCTGATGTAGTTCAGGGTTTCTCCACTCTGGCACTATTGATACTTTGGACTGGTCATTCCTTGTTGCAGGGACTTCCCTGTGCATTCGAGGATGTTTAGGCCCATCCTTGGACTCTGCTCACTAGATGCCAGTACATCCCTGCTAGTTGTGACAACCAGAAGTGTCCTCAGACATTGCCACATGTCCCCCTGGGGACAGAGTCACCCTGGTTGATTGTTCCTAACCACAGACTAGCTGCCTGGGAATTTCTTAATACCCATTCTAGAATCTCATCTTAATGGATAAGAATCTTTTGTATGGGTCCCTAGGAGCAGCAGATTCTGTTTCTAAAGAAATTCATAGCTTTTGAGGAAGCACACAAAATAAATAGCATCAGGTGATACAATTAAGACACAAATTAGTTATTATGGTGAATGGGCTGCCGTCTATGGGGTCTCACAGAGTCGGACTGAAGTGACTTAGCAGCAGCAGCAGCAGCATTCATAAGCTGATACAAAGTCTGGCTAATGGATGGACCTAAAGAGTGTCATATTGAGTGAAGTAAGCCAGAGAAGGAGAAATATCATATGACATCCTTTATATGTGGAATCTAAGAAGAAATGATACATGATCTTGCTTACAAAGAGATTCACAGACTTACTTAGAAAACAAACTTATGGTTGCCAGGGGCAAAGGATAGTTAGGGACTTTGGGAAGGTCATGTACACACTGCTATATTTCAAATGGATAACCAGCAAAGACCTATTGTATAGCACATGGAACCTGCTCAATGTTATGTGCCATTCTGGATGGGAGGGGGGTTTGGGGAGAATGGATACATGTATATGTAGTGCTGAGCCCCTTGCTGTCCTCTGCTGTAGCATTGTTAATCGGCTATACCCTGTTAGGTAGTTAAAATAGGGAAAAGGAGTCCAAAATGGCGGTGGCTAAAAGACAAGGAAGAGAAAAGCCGGCGGAAATAGAACAGAGGAAGGTCAAAGGAAGGTCCGCGGACCGGAGTGAGGACTTCAGGTAGAACAGCACTCCTGACTAAGCCCAGTTTGCATGGGGCAGGCTCAGGGGGAAGAAAAAGACATATAAAAAGAGGAGCCAAAGCGCGCTCTCTCTCTCCCGCGCGCTGCTGGGGCGCTCTTTTCTTCACGTCTTTGGATCTACGTGCCCTCACGCCTCGAAGATGGATTTTCCTGCTATCTTCTAAATAAAATAGAGCTGTAACGCTGAGCTGTAACACTGATTTGTCTAAGAGCTATACCACGGTCTGTCCAAGACCCGAGAGCTGTGACACGCCGAGGGGGCTTTAATGTCCGTCACGCCAAATCTTTGTTGTGACGAGACAAAAACCGAGGAGCATACACTCGCATGACAACCCCAATACAAAAGAAAAAATTTAAAGTTAAAGGAACAAAAGCAGTGTAGTTAAAGCTTGTAAGTATAGTTCCTAAACTGTCTTGAAGAACACTTAGTAATTCACTGGTTGGAAAGTAGGATATCAGGGTAACAATTTTTGCTGTAAACCTTCTGTCTGTCACATCTTTTTTATCTGTGTTTGATCTTCTAGATATCTAATTTTTGAAGAAAGTTGCCGTAATCATCTATAAATGTACAGAGGTAGCTTATAATTTGTAACAGTGAATAAATATCAGAGTTTCCATTTCTGTTTTAATTGGAAATGGGAATAATTTTTAGGCACCCTAAAAGTAGAAGTTCCTTCTAATACTACCCAGACTTTTCATTGTTAGCTCAAATGGTGGGCTGGGGGAAACCAATGGAAACTCTAGCGTGTGGGCTTTTTTCCTTTCTAGCTCAAGCTTTTGAATAAATATTGGGTGAAAATAAAGGGACCAGTTAATAAGTAGTTTGTTGTTTTACTTACAGGAGGACTTCAGTCTTCTTACTTCTTGTGGATTTAGAGAATAGTTTTAATCATGTCACCCGAGTCACTTTGATCATCTCTAGGAACCTGAAGAAAGTAGGGAAAGTCAGTAGGCCATTCCAGTATGACCTGAATCAAATCCCTTATGATTCTACAGTGGAGGTGATGAATACATTCAAGGGATTAGGTCTAGTAGACAGAGTGCCTCGGCGAAGGCAATGGCACCCCACTCCAGTACTTTTGCCTAGAAAATCCCATGGATGGAGGAGCCTGGTAGGCTGCAGTCCATGGGGTTGCTAGAGTCAGACGCGACTGAGCGACTTCACTTTCACTTTTCACTTTCATGCATTGGAGAAGGAAATAGCAACCCACTCCAGTGTTCTTGCTTGGAGAATCCCAGGGACGGGGAAGCCTGGTTGGCTGCCATCTATGGGGTCGCACAGAGTTGGACACGACTGAAGCGACTTAGCAGCAGCAGCAGCAGCAGCAGCAGCAGACAGAGTGCCTATAACACTGTACAGGAGGCAGTAACCAAAAACCATCCCCTGAAAAAAGAAATGCAAGACGGAGAAGTGGTTGTCTGAGGAGGCTTTACAAATAGCTGAGGAAAGAAGAGAAGCAAAAGGCAAAGGAGCAAGGGAAAGATATACCCAACTGAATGCAGAGTTCCAGAGAATAGCAAGGGGAGATAAGAGACCTTCTTAAGTGAACAATGCAGAGAAATAGAGGGAAACAATAGACTGGGAAAGACTTTAGATCTCTAATTATTTCAGAATAACATCTACTTCTGCTTCAGTGACTATGCTAAAGACTTTGACTGTGTGGATCACAAAACCTGTGGAAAATTCTTAAAAAGTTGAGGGTACCAGACCACGTTAGCTGCCTCCTGAAAAACCTGTGTGCAGGTTAACAAGCAATAGTTAGAACTGGACATGGAACAACGAACTGGTTCAAAATTGGGAAAGGAGTACATCAAGGCTGTATATTGTCACCCTGCTTACTTAACTTATATTCAGAGTACTTCATGTGAAATGCCAGACTGGATGAATTGCAAACTGGACTCAAGATTTTCGGGAGAAATATCATCAACAACCTCAGATATGCAGATGATACCACCCTAGCTGCAGAAAGCAAAGAGGAACTAAAGAGCTTCTTGATGAAAGTGAAAGAGGAGAGTGAAAAAGCTGACTTTAAACTCAACATTCAAAAAATGAAGATCATGGCATACAGTCCCATCACGTCATGGCCAGCAGACAGGGAAAACTGGAAACAGTTAGAGACTTTATTTTCTTGGGCTCCAAAAACACTACAGACAGTGACTGCAGGCTTGAAATTAAAAGATGCTTGCTCCTTAGAAGTAAAGCTACGACAATCCTGGACAACATATTAAAAAGCAGAGACATCACTTTGCCAACCAAGGTCTGTATAGTCAAAGCTATGGTTTTTCCAGTAGTCATGTGTGGATGTGAAAGTTGGACCTTAAAGAAGGCTGAGCACTGAAGAACTGATGGTTTTGAACTGTGGTGTTGGAGAAGACTCTTGAGAGTCCTGTGGACTGCACAGAGATCAAACCATGGAATCCTAAAGGATATCAGTCCTGAGTATTCATTGGAAGGACTGATGCTGAAGCTCCAATACTTTGGCCACCTGATGGGAAGAGCCAACTCATCAATACTCACTGATGCTGGGAAAGGCTGAAGGCAAAAGGAGAAGGGGGGCCACAGAGGATGAGGTGGTTAGATAGCATCACTGACTTGATGGACATGAGTTTGAGCAAACTCCCAGAGATAGTGGAGGACAGAGGAGCCTTGTGTGCTACAATCCATGGGGTTGTAAAGAGTTGGATGTTACTTAGCAACTGAAAAATACCAATAGGAACCTAATACTTGAGAGCACCATGGAGGCATATTGTGCTGGCATTCATGGTGGTTGATGGTGGCTAACCAGACCAAAAAAATCTCTTTCTTAGATTTTTGTTTCCCCCTGAGTCAATTTATTGATATATAGTAAACAATCATTTTGGCATAAAGCTATTATTTTTCTCTAGAGAATGAATTTCATTAGCATTAAAAAAGGTCTTTTTTTTTTTTTAAATAAGGATCTTCCATGATATCTAAGGGCTTTCCTGGTGGCTCAGTGGTAAAGAATCCACCTGCCAATTCAGGAGATGCAGGTTCAATCCTTGCATCAGGAAGCTCCCCTGGAGAAGGAAATGGCAACCCACTCCAATATTCTCGCCTGGGAAATCCTGTGGACAGAGAAGCCTGGCAGGCTACAGTCCATGGGGTCGCAAAAGAGTTTGATACGACTTTGCGAAGAGATATATATATATATATATATATAGGCTTCCTAGGTGGTGCTAGTGGTAGAGAAACCCCCTACAATGGAGAAGAGGTAAGAAACATGAACAGAAGAGCCTGGTGGGCTATGGTCCATAGGGTTGCAAAGAGTAGGACATGACTGAAGCAACTTAGCTTGCACATGTATATACACACACATATATGTATAATGTGTATGTATATATACGTATACATATGCTTTATGTGTATTTTGTATATATAAAGGCTTTTATATTTTATATATGTTATATAAAATACACTTAAGCACACACATATATAAATCAAAACATATTTTTATTCATCTGTATGTGTGTGCTTAAATATGTATATTTATACACACATACAAGCTGGGAAGACAGTCAAAGAGAAACAAATTGTTTAGCAATTGCTCGAACTTTCCAGCCAAAAGTTCCTCCCGGAGTCCCTCCTGCTTCCATATTCTGTTTCTTCCTGCGCTCATTAATTATTTACACCAGCTATACTCTTCTGTGCCAGAGATCATTTTCCTGATTGATGGCATCTGGGGCGCTCCACACAGAAGTATTTTAAAGGCTGTATCGGGAAAGATGATTTTTTTTTCTTTTTTCTCCTCCCTCAATTTTTAATAACCCTTAGATTCTACAGCTAATAGCCTCCCTCAGTTCCCCATTTGTTGATTCCTACTTCATATTCTTGGAAGAAATGTGCTGGGAATGTGCTATTTCCCGTCTCTTTGAAGATAGCAGCCTTTTCTTTCTTGGTCAATAGAAATATTGATAAAAGTGAAACAGGCTCCCCACAAGAAGGCAAATTTTAAACAAAATTAAGGGGACCAGGAGGAGTGAATTAAAATATGAGTGCATTTTCACTTTTATCTTCCTCGTATCTCCTTTCTTCCCCCTCACCCCAATCATTTTGTCTAAGTCTTTAATTGCCATCTGCACCCTAATTCATCACTGTTAAAATGCCATCCCTAATCTAAACCACCTCTCTGAGCTAGGGATCTGACATCTCCTATTGGTCGCTCAGGATGTGAAAACTCAGTGTGTTCAAAACTTAACTCTTGCTCCTTCCTGCTACCCGGGTTCCCCTCCACTGTTCCTGTGCTCCTGGAGCAAACCTTCCTGCACCCAGTCTCTCAAGTCAGAGCCTCTTCTCTCCTTCACCCTCATCATCCTTAACTAGTGCTGATGCTCTTACTTCGTGGGCTTTTCTCCTATTTGATTGTTTCCTTTTGTCCCTGGCCCAAGCTTCAGCCGCCTCTCACCGGGACGATTGTAGGTGTCTCTGTCTCCCACTTGTTCTCTACTCTGGCTGCTGCTATTTCACAGAATTGTTGTGCTTTTGGTTTCAAAGCTCAAATCTGATATGTGTAAAGGTTCCCCATTCCTTTGAGATCAGAGAGATTATCCTTTAATTCCTAGTCTTCTGAACCTGGCCCTCAAGGCTCACCCACCTCAAAGCTTTTCCCGCACATGCTAGTGCCCTGGGCTCGCTGCCTCCAGCCACATTCTACAGTCTGTTCTGTCAATCTGCGAACCTTGTCATGTCCCCAGGGCCTTTGAAAGTGCTCTCGCCTTTGCTAGTCTATCACAGACACCTCCTCCTCCTCCTGCTATGCCACTCCCAGACCTCATGAATGCTTGTGTTATACACCTTCAGAGCCTGTTGTTTCTTTTCTTCAGAGTGCTTATCTCACCATAAATGATATATCATTTCCATGATTATTAACTAAAATCTAGGGTCCATGAGATCAGGAACCTGTCTGCCTTTTTTGGCATTTTCAAGTGCTTAGCAAGTTGCCTGGACTATACATTTGCTGAAGAAATGAATTTGCTATACCTTTTGTAGAAATATATATATATATATATATATATATAATTATGTATATGGTTATATATGAGTCCTTCTAGATCCTACTTGTACTAATAGAAACATTTCACATGAAACTGATCTTTTTCTTTCAGAAATTAAAACTTGGTCACTCTCAAGATATTTTCCTTCTCTGATGTCATAACTAAGGAAATCCTTGAAGAGTTTGGTGCTGTCTGCCCTGAATTATTTCATTTGACCCTAAGAGCAAAGATGTGAGTTACAGCCTGTGGAGCGCTGCAGTGGTTTGCCGATATGCACACAAATCTATTCATGATCAGAACTTGAACCGTGTCTTTTAGCTCCAAGTCCAGAGGCCTCTATGGTGCTTAAGCAGCAAGTTCAGGGTGTACCCCACAGAAGTGTTTTTGCAGCTGTATTCATTTATCATTTGCGTATCGTGTTCTCCTGTATTGAACGGGATGCCCCACAGGCAGTCCCATAATGCAGTGGTCCCTGACCTTTTTGGCACCTGGGGCCAGTTTCATGGAAGACAGTTTTTCCATGGACCCAGAAGGGAGGGAATAGTTTTGAGATGATTCAAGCTCATTACATTTATAGTGTACTTTATTTATATTATTATTATTACATTATCTCCACCCCAGATCATCAGGCTTTAGATCTTGGAGGTTAGAGACCCCCGCCATAATGGACCTTGGCTTCCATAGTCTTAGATCATCATTTTTTCCTCTACTACTCACACTGTGGTTTGCTTTTTAAAATAGTTATAAGTTTAATTTATACTGTAGTATCAGATTCTACTTAATTGATTGCCTGATGTCATCTCTGAAGCTGGGGGTATCTGCCTTTACCCTCTAAATGTTTATGTTCTTATTGACTTAAACGTGACACCTTGACCACATGGATTCTTATTCTTATTCTTCTCTTATTCTTGATAGTAAAGACGTAGTAGGATAGACTCTACATGATGGAAGAGAATGGAAACAAAATACCACCTGTCGAGAGATGTTAGCACATTTTGAGAAGAAAGTAGATGGAAGAATGGTACCTGAGTTGGCAGCATGGAAGAAGCTGTCAGCTAAGGTGCCGGCAAGCAGGGAGAGCCTGTGAAGCCAACAAGCCCACAGGACTTCTGAGCGTTCTGGGCTCTGAAACACCAGCTCAGGGGAGGGAATAGGTGAACTGCGTTGGCTGGAAGTGGGTACAGGGTATAGGTTCATTCTCCCCTGTCTTGAACAGCTTGGTGATTACTTTCCAGGCCAGAGAGCGAAAATTCTCTGGAAATTCAAAGCCATTGCTCCAGAGAAAATTGCAGGCAGAATGTTTAATTATTCAATCAAAAAATAATTATTGAGCTCCAACTATGTTCTAGTCATTTATTCCAGGCACTATGGACAGGACAGATTAACTATCCCATCATTCATGGAGCTTATCTCCTAGTAGAGAGAGAGAATTAACACAGAAAGAAATAACAACTAAGACAGCAAAACTAAACATTAAGTAATACAATTGATCAAAGGTAAAAGAAATCTAATTTTCAAGAGGTATAAATGTCATAAGGTAACATTGCATCATTTTGTGCCATTTTCACCTTTGATGAGGGAGTAAATATCTTCCCCAGAGCCACGCCCCCTCCCCCTCCCCCCAGGGGACTTTGATTTTTGTCTCATTGGCCAGCACTGTTAGATGCAAAGAAGGCTGGGAAAGCCTCTATCAAAGAGGAGTGGGATGGCTGTGCTGGGCTTACCCCTAACAAGATTCATCTTGCAGCTGAATTGAGACCAGAGTAAAATGGGATTCTTTTGTCCAGAGAGAAAAAAGGAATGACTTCTGTGGAATCAGCTGACAGTGTCTGCCACAAACTTATGTCTGACCTTTTGTTGGTTTTCAATTGTCCTTTTGTTGGTTTCTTTCACTTCTCTTGAAAATCCAGAGCCTACTATTGATCATATGATGAGTACAGATATATTGTTTTCAAGACCATGCACCTCTGGAAGCTGGGTAAAGGCAGCAGGATATTGGTAAGCATTCAGAATTCTGTTTGTTATATTCATCTGATGGGTCTGCCATCATTTGTTTATTCAGTACAGATGTTTATCCAGTCCTGATGTGCACCAGGCCCTTGGGAAACAACTTAAAAATAATTGTTAATGTCTGTTGCACTCTTATTATGTGCCCGGCACTATTTTAGTTATTTTACAGATATGAACTCACTTAACTTTGACAACAGTGCAGTGCAGAAGGTACTACTATCAGTGCTCGCTTACCAGTGAGAAATTGAGGCATGGGTTCAGTAACAAGTCCAAGGTCAAT
>NW_011495047.1:5201042-5217224 GCF_000754665.1 Bison bison bison
AATTACGGATGTGGACCTAGAGAATCTGGTTCTGATGCCCATGCACACAACCACTAAGCCGGCCCACTGAGAGGATGAGTAGCTAGTCTGTGGAATGCCAGATGAACACAGCAGTAGATGGTAATATGATTTTTAAAAAGGAATTAGCTGTATAATTTTCTGTGGCTATCCATTTAATTTCCCTGAGATTTTGCTTTACATGGTTCATTTAGTCAGCCTTTAAATATTGTCTAAACATTAATCAAGGCCTCTTATTTCTGGATTTCTAAATTCAAGTTATTCAAAACAGTTCTAGTTATTTCAAAGGCTCAGAAAACCATCCTGGTGATAGAGTCCCCCTTCATCCCCCTCCATAGGGTGATTCTTTTTTCTTCTATAATATTCCCTGTGATTCTACATGGAAGGGGCATTGTTATCTCTGTTCTATTTAAAGCAGTGAAGTAACTCGCACAAGGTCACATAGCTAAGAAATGGTGTCAGAAGGTTTGCTGCCTCAAACCCTGTGCTGCACGTGTGCTGGTGCTCAAATCCCAGCTCTCCACTGATTAACTGAGCGACCTTGAGCAAGTTATCCAACAGTTCTGTGCCTGTTTCATCATTTGTAAAATGTGTATAAGAATAACTAAGATGAGGATTAAATGAGATAGTTTTGTTTAAAGTACAGAGAACGTTACCTGTTATGTTGAAAGAGCTCAATAAAACATACCCACTGCTGTATCTGTTTTCCTTCTCCCTTCCAGTATGCTAATCGGGAGCATTTGTTTGGAGAAGGGACTTTAGTTTTTCATCCTACAGTCCTAAAGCTCTAGAGCCCCATGTGAAGAAAGAGTTAGTCACTCAGTCATGTCTGACTCTTTGCAGACCCCACGGACTGTACCCCACCAGGCTTCTCTGTCCGTGGGATTCTCTAGGCAAGAATACTGGAGTGGATTGCCATGCCCTCCTGTAGGGGATCTTCCTGACCTAGGGATCGAATTCAGGTCTCCCATGTTGCGGGCAGATTCTTTACCATCTGAACTACCAGGGAAGCCCCAATATACCTTGACATATTTGCAGAGCCAACTGCTTTTTAACTCAACTCTGTCTATGATTCACAGAGGGTCAGCTGCCTATTTTCCCATATAGACTAATTAAAGTGGTTAGTACTAAATGTAGTGAAATAGGGTATCTTTTTAAAATCTGCCTGATGACGAAAAGATTACAATTGGCAAAAAAAAGCCCTGTTGTCTTTATTATAGAACCCACTATTTTATAGGAGTATTGCAGATAAAACTTAGAGAAGTTCCTTTAAACGTAATGAAATGCAATTATGAAGTCATTTTTAACTATGTTTAGAAACACTTTGAAGAATTTTATTCATTTAAAAATAACAATCAAATAACAAAATTTCCTTGGGAAGGAATATGACACACCATTATAAGAAGCAATCAGTTTCTGAACCACCTTGGAGAAGTGAACCACTGAGAAATGTTTAACATATAATCCTTATTAAAGAAGTAAATTTTAAGTTGTAAAGATGGCTGAGCTTCTGAAGATCAGTAATTAAGGTTTTGAATGTTGCCTGTTTCTTTTTAAAGGTAAGTAGGCACTTAATAATACAATTCAAGAAACTAATCACAGGGATTCTTTATGCTGTTCAAATTATAATCTGATTTTTCAGCTTCTGATTGGAGAGCAATAAGCAAGAGGACATCAACAGAGAGGCAAAAGTAAATATATATATATGTAATTTTTTAAGTTGATGCCAGTGTAAATGTATTTCCATTAGCTCAGTATTTCTCAAAGTATAGTCTGAGAAACTCCTGGTGGTTACCAAATTTCTTTCAGGGTCATTATATCTATATATTTATATTTCTGAATCACTTTGTTATATACCTGCATCATTGTAATTCAACTATATTTCAATAAAAAACCAAGACACTGAAATATTTATGAACTCTTTACTATGTTCTAATCCTATGAAGTTTCAATACTATATGAGATACATTAATATCTTCTTATATTATCTATAATATTCCCAGCAGCCTTGAGCTCTCCATTCTGTCTTCATGCTTCAGAAGTAAAGTTACTTGGCCTAAGTCATACGCTAGCCAGTGGCAGTGAAAGGACTGACCGCAGGTGTGCTAACTTCATTTCCTGCTCTCTGCCCTCAAAACTCTTCTGTATTCCTCCTGGCTCTGGCCAGGTGAGCATGCAGAGGCTGTGACAGGTATCACTCATCCAAGGAATTCAGTCTAGACAGGTCAGCAGAAAGAAGAAAGAAGACAACAAGGAATTCTAGGTGTGGGCGGCAGGCAGGATCTGTGTCAAAGACAGGTCAGAAGAAGGCACTGGAAGGCCTTCCCAGCTGGCACTAGTGGTAAAGAACCTGCCTGCCAATCCAGGAGACACAGGAGACATGAGTTTGAACCCTGATTCAGGTAGATCCCCTGGAGGAGGAAATGGCAACCCACTCCAGTATTCTTGCCTAGAGAATCCCACGGACAGAGGAGCCTGGTGGACTACAGTCCATGGAGTCACAGAGTCGGACATGAGCTGACGTGACTTAGCAGCAGCAGCAGAGATGGATTGATAAATTGTGTCCTTGAGAAAGGCAGGCCATTCCCTGACTTCTTTTATTCTCTTTGCTTGTGAGGCAGGACAACTGAGTGGTCAAGAAAGGAGGACTCCAGCTGGGCTGCTCAGAGTTGAGTCCTGGTTCTTTTCCCCCGGGGTTGCGCAGCCTTTGGAAAGTGGCTTAGGCTTCCTGTACCTTAGCTTTTGATGTCAACTGAGTGTGATGATAGCATTCCCACCTACCTCATAGGGTTGTTTGAGATTAAATGAATTTAGAAAATAAACCCTTCAGACAGTCCCCTGCCCTGAGTATATTCTAAGTACATCTATGTAAGTACAAGCAATTTTTACAACTGATGATTATCTGGGACTCATTAATTGGGAACAAAACTGATGAATCCAGGTCCCAGCAGAATGAGGGGCAGGGCTGTTGGCATGATGGTGCTGAGTGGCTAGCACACAGGCTCTGGAACCAGACTTTGGCTTCTTAGTGGGTCTCTGAGCCTGGATTACTACCTAACCTTCCTGCACTTTAGCTTGTTCCTGTGTAAAATGGAAAAGATAAGAGTGCTAACCTTAATCAATTATGAAAAGCAGCGAGTCCATGAATATAAGCTGCTTAGATGAGGGCCTGGACCATAGTAAGTATTCGACTGAGTTTATACTATAGAATCAAACTATGCCTTTGGTAATTGGAGAACAAAAGTTCAGTCTCAAAAATCAGTGGAAAAATTGACAAATATCTTAGCACTTTGACAATAGGCTTTTAAATAGGGTCTTTCAGCATATTAAAAACAATGAGGAAGTAGGGCTTCCATAATCTGCACACAAATGGATAGAAAATGTATGAAATGAAGTGATGTGAAAGTCACTCCGTCCTGTCTGACTTTTTGAGACCCCATGGACTATATAGTCCATGGAGTTCTCCAGGCAAGACTGTTGGAGTGGGTAGCTAGCTGTTCCCTTTTCCAGGGGATCTTCCCAAGCCAGGAATTGAACCCAGGTCTTCCGCATTGCAGGCAGATTCTTTACTAACTGAACCATCAGGGAAGCCCAGGGGTAGCCTATCTGTTCTCCAGGGGATCTTCCCAACCCAGGAAGTGAACCAGGGTTCCTGCATTGCAGACAGATTCTTTACCAGCTGAACTACCAGGGAAGCCCAGAAAATGTATAAAAAAGGTAAAATTCTGTGTACAGATTCTTGAGAGAAAGAGCCAGTCTTCTTTAGCTGAAGGCCCCTCTGTGTCACAGGAAGGGGACAGGGCTGGCCAAGGGTATGGTGAGAAAGTTGGACCTTCATAAGGTAGAAAGATCCCTTTGCCATTGTGTCTTTTTTCCTTTCGTGCTTTTTTTCTTCCTCCATCTTCCACCATATTGAAAAGCATAACATCAAATCCTTAAGACTGGAGTCTGGAGACCTGAGTTTTGTGCCTGATCTGCTGTCAACCAATAGTGGGACCTGGGAGAAGCCACTTGATCCCTTGGGACCTCAGTCCCCTCATCTGAAAACAAGAAGGCCAAATTAAGTTATTTTAAAAGACCTTTCTTAGGCTGATCCTGGGAATTCATTTAAGCTCCCCAGGAATCTAGGGACTTTCTGGAATGAATTTAGGAATCCAGATGGTCAAGCACAAATGCTAAGGCCCACTCCATCAGCCAGGCACCAGATCTCCCAAAGGAACCATCTGGAGAGCCCCAGGAGCAAAGAACCCTGATCTCCTGCCCTGGCAGCCCTGGGAGGACAGCCCAAGGTGAGTGTACAGGATCTCGAGTATCGCACACTAAACCAGAAGGCGATTATCTGAACACCGGCATCGTTCCCCATGAGAGCATCCTGCATCCTCTTTGCCTCCTCATCAGTACCTCATTCTGTGATTCATCATGTTTTAAAATTAGCTTCTTAATCCCTTTAATATTTTCAACGACTCTGTCTTGAGAAAGGCACCCAGCCGGCACTTAGCTTCATGCAGCCTTTTCATAGCATATAAATACCAAGAATAGTCTGCCTGCATATCCCTGTCTTCTTCACTAAATCAGTACATTTCCTTATTGCTCTTATTTTTGTTCTTGGTGAAATAAACCTGCATTTTCATCAATTAGCTTGGCTTTGAGTTTCTGTGGTTCATTCTTCTTTCAAGAAAAGAATTTCATTTATGTATTTATTTTTGGCTGTGCAGGGTCTTCGCTGCTGCACAGGCTTTTCTCTGGTTGTGGTGAGTGGGGGCTACTCTCTAGCTGTGCACAGGCTTCTCCTGTGGTGGTTTCTCTTGTTTTGGAGCACGGGCTCTAGAGCGTGGGCTCAGTAGTAGTGGTGCATGGGCTTAGTTGCTCCGCGACATGTAGGGTCTTCCCACATCAGGGATTGAACCTGTTTCTCCTGCACTGGCAGGCAGATTCTTTACCACTGAGCCACCTGTTCATTGGAACAGGTGAAGCCCCTGTCCATTCTTTATCCTTACTCACTGAGATGGCAATAGATTTTACACCTTTGCTTGAAATGTGTCCTCTCTTGTGAGTGACAGCATTGTTTTACCAGGGGGCTCTGACTTCTTTTCTTTTCTTTTTACCCACATTTCTTTCTTCTTGACTCCGTATACATGTCCTGTCCTGAGCACTCAACATCTTCTTTCGAAACATTCTTTCTGGGAATTGTCGCCACTAACAGCGTCGTATCCCCTTTAAGCAGTTGGGCTTCCAAATCTTGTATTTTGATATGTAGATGTGGTTTTCATTAGCTAGTAACTGCTATCATTCACTAGACATTGACTGAGCGTCTTGAATGGTGTCCCGTGTTGGTGCTAAGGATGTAAAGATGGTTGACTTTTCTTTACTTCCAGCAATTCACATGGAGTCTAACGAAGTGACAAACACACAGTCTGATAAAGCCAAGCCAGCATGACAAGTGCTAGGACAGAATACTTATTAAAAAGGATAAACTGCTGTTGGAACATAGAGAAATGAGTTAATTAAATCTCTGAGGGCTATCAAAGAAAGGCTTCCCAGGTGAGAGGGCATGGGAGGTGGGTCTTGAAGTCTGAGTAGGAGTTCGTGAGTGGTGACCTCTTAAGTTTCCTCTGCTGTATTTGTTCTGATCTTCTTACTGTCACCTGAAACTCAGCATGTCAAAACTCAAATTCTCCATCTTAGTCCCTAAATTATATCACTCACGTGACTTTCCTAGTTCATTATTCCTGCAGTCATCCAGGGGATACATTTCAGGGATTTTTGTCTCTTTTCTCTCTGCTGCCCTACTGCCTGAGGTCAGTCTGCCTGAGGTTATTTTCATCTGTCTTTGAAATCATTGTCATATCAATTTTTAGGACCACCATTCTGGATTTTGTCACTCACCTATTCAAAAATAATGGCAAGCTGACATTTGTTTAGTGCTTAGGCTGTGAAGTGTTTTCTTTGTTAGTGTGCAACCCCATGAACTGTAGCCCACCAGGCTCCTCTGTCATGGGATTCTCCAGGCAAGAATACTGGAGTGGATTGCCATTTCCTCCTCTAGGAAATCTTCCTGACTCAGGGATTGAAACTGCGTCTCTTACATCTCCTGTATTGGCAGGTGGGTTCTTTACCTCTAGCGCCACCTGAGAAGCCCCTTTTCTTTGTTATCTTCTTAAAGCAGTCTGGTGAAATAAATACCGTGCTCTTTTGAATCTCTCTGAAATATACAGTCCAGTACTCTGTGAGCTCCTGGAAAGCAGAGATGGATGACATTCTGTTTATGTTAGCGTTTTTAGTGCCTCCTACACTGCTGATTCATAAGCAAGGTTCAATAAATATTGAATTAGGTATCTCTTCCTCCCTAGGGTCTGCGCATCTTTATGTGCCCAATAAAAATTATTTGATCAGAAGACACTGAAATTGGGTCGTAAAAAAGACAGCTTCCCCCTTACTGCAGGGCTGGTGCTGTATCTCCACGCACTGCTCAGCAATCGGAGAACCACCTCCTGGTGCCGTGATGGCCACAGCTGCAGAATTCTTGAACTTCACGCTCTCTCGGGGATTTTGAACATTCATTGCTATGTAGACACAGAACCACTCCATGTAAATCGCTTTCCTTAGTTATGCCACCAAAGACCCCATGTACATAATAGTTTGTTTATATCATTCTTAACATCAGATTCAGTTTAATTACTTTACATGGCTTTCAGTGATGCTCTATGATATCACAGACCTAGAGAGTCTGTTTAAACACTTTGGTCTCTCGTGTTTGTTTAAAAATGGTGGGGGGCGGAGTCCTGTGGCTTACAATCTGTGCTCCTCATTTGCATATCTTATCTCCTGACTTTACAAGAAAACATAATATAAAATAAACCATTTACAATATTAACGAAGTAGGGTAATTTAAATCTGAATCTGTAAGAAATTGAAATGTTTAAACCTGACAACACGGGTAGCCAAATACTCTCCTCTGGTCTGACATGGACTAATTTGTGTAAAAAGAGTAAATGAGTTTTTTGGGGTTGTTATTGTTCTTATGAAATGATAGAATGTAATAGATCCTGCCTTCTAAAGGCAGTTGACTGACATGAATCAAAAATCTATTTCGAAGTGTGCTTGACTTCGCAATAACAGTTTATGTTCTTTCTCAGCCAAAATGCTTTGAACACAAATTTCAAAATGCTCTGAAAGAAATTCAGGCATTCTTTCCAAGAGCCCCTGCTGCCATCTGCTGGTTTTTAGGATTCAGCCGCAAACTGCTCAATGGGAAATGGATGAAAGGGTTCAGTAATAACCTATAAGGGAAGAGAATCTGAAGAATAATATACATAATATGCATATATACATATATATATCTTTGTAAAAAATCCAGAAAAGGAAAAAAAAAAGTAACAGCCAAGAACAAAAGATTATTATTTTCAGGAAAAAAATCATTTTGTAATTTCATTGTGTTTTTTAAAAAATAGAAGTGAATACTAAAATGAGATTAGATTACAGTTACTTGGGGGAAAATGACCTTTTTTTTATAATAGAATCTTGACATAAATATAAAATAGAACAAATTTACCCTGGGTCCCAGGGCTTCCGTTAGTGGAGTCAGACTGTATGAAGCTGGAGTATATGTGATGGGAAGTGACTCCAAAATCAGGCTCCAGAATCACTCTGTGTGCAGATGAGGGGACGTTAGACGTTAGACTGGTAAGTGGTTGGGGGAGGGAGTGAGGTGATGGGGGAGGGAGTGAGGTGATGGGAGATGGAGTGTGGAAAAGTCATATCCTTGATGACTGGAGGACGGGGTGAAATAGAAGAATTGTTGGAAAGGTCAGAGAGAGGGGTGCTTGAAGTGTCTGCTTTAAAAACTCAGGCTGTTTTTTTCTGATCTGGTCATAATAGTGGACTTTGATCAGCTCTAGTATTAAAGATATTTTGTTGAGGTACTGTTAAATTGCTCTATTATCATTACTTTCTTGAAGCAGGGATAATAAAGATAATGGTAATAAATTGTCTCACAGATTTTTCATGTCACATGACATCCAGAAGAGCAGGATTTGGGGACAGAGCACCGACCTTGGCATCAGACTAAGCTTAGCATTCAGACAGCTGGATGTGAGTTTCAGGTCATTCATTGAACAGCTGCATGGACCTCAGTCTTCTCCTCGGTGAAAAGGACTTGATAGTTTGCTCCATGCAGGGTTGTAAGAGTTAATCATGTCTGTGCCTGGCTCTTAGCACTTGACAGCTTTATTCTTATTCCAGTATCATTAAACCTTCAATACAGATACTTAGAAAAGAGTTATAGCTTGTTTCTCTGAACTAACGCTATCCCAGGGAAAATCGAATATGTTGGATTATGACAATGATATACGTATATAAGGAATCAGAGAAAACAGATGCATGTGTATTTTACCTCAGCTCCCGTGATCTTTTGGGGAACAATGGACTCCAGAAAATGGCCAGAAGGATTAATGGCCACTGGATAAGAGTTTCTTTCCTTGCAGGATTTACCATAAATGAACAGCTTCTTTCTCTCTGCCCAAATTGACAGGTTCCTCTGACAGTTTTCTAGAACTAAATTTTAATCTGAGTTCATTTTCATCATCCTTCTTCATCAATTTGTTTCTCTCTCTCTTGCCTTTTTAATCAGGGGGATTTGAAACAAAGCACAGATCTTAAAGGAGAAATTTTGTTCAGGGGCTTTTTGAGTGAAGATATGCAAATTAAATAGAAGGAAATGGCAACCCATTCCAGTATTCTTGCTGGAAAATCCCACAGACAGAGGAGCCTGCCGGGCTACAGTCCATAGGGTCGCAAAGAGTAGGACAAGACTGAACCACTGAGCATGCATGCCTGCATGCAGATTAAACCAACAGCGAGACAGGGCTTTTGTCTCTCCATGGGTCAAGTGAGGGGGGGAGTGTGTAGTGAATCCTTGCTTCAAGATTTTAAGTTGGTTCTGCTGCTGCTGCTAAGTCGATTCAGTCGTGTCCGACTCTGTGCAACTCCAGAGACTGCAGCCCACCAGGCTCCCCCCGTCCCTGGGATTCTCCAGGCAAGAACACTGGAGTGGGTTGCCATTTCCTTCTCCAATGCATGAAAGTGAAAAGTGAAAGTGAAGTCGCTCAGTCGTGTCTGACTCTTAGCGACCCAATGAACTGTAGCCTACCAGGCTCCTCCATCCATGGGATTTTCCAAGCAAGAGTACTGGAGTGGGGTGCCATCGCCTTCTCCATTAAATTGGTACAGTCTTTCTGAAAAACCATTTGATAATAACAGCAAGTCATAAAAAATACCCATGTGTTTTGACAGAGCCCTTCCCATCTAAACATATATTCTAAAGAAACAGTAAAACAGTACTGGACAAAGATTTAGAAATAAATATATTCATGATGATGAAAATAGCAAATAAGGGGGAAATGAAAGTTTAGCAGTAGGAGAATGGTTTTTAAATGATGGTACTTCCTACAATGGTAAATGCTGTAAGATTGAATTAAAAAAAAAAGATATAAAACTGAAGGTTTTGCATGATCCCAATTCTATAAATAATAAGCACAGAAAATTTTATGGAAATAAATCCATCACAACAGAAACCATTTTTATTTCAGTGCAGGAGAAAATCAGATGATTTTCATGTTGTTCTCTTTTTAAAAAGTCTTTATACATATTCCAATTACTTACCATGGCAACATATTAGTATTACTTTATAGTAAAAATAAAACATTGAAAGACGTTGGACTTACTGAGAAAAAGGTACAGTACAATGCTAGATCACATTTCAACCCTTCCTTGTGCCTTCAACAGTCAGATTTCTGCCATCCTTTTTCTACTGAAATTGCTCTTTTAGAGCTTTTTGGTGCCTGAAATTGTCAACTCCATGGGCATCTGCTCAGCCCTCAGTTTACTTAATTCCTCGATACATTTTGCATAGTTTATTTGCCCTTTGGGATTCCTCCATGGCTCAGCTGGTAAAGAATCTGCCTGCAATGTGGGAGACCTGGGTTTGATCCCTGGGTTGGACATATCCCCTGGAGAAGGAAATTGCTACCCACTCCAGTTCCCTTGGCATTGCTAATTTTCTTGAAGAGATCTCTAGTCTTTGCCGTTCTATTATTTCCCTCTATTTCTTTGCACTGATCCCTGAGGAAGGCTTTCTGATCTCTCCTTGCTATTCTTTGGAACTCTGCATTCGGATGGGTATATCTTTCCTTTTCTCCTTTCCCTTTAGTTCCTTTTCTTTTCTCAGCTATTTGTAAGCCCTCCTCAGACGACCATTTTTCCTTTTTGCATTTCTTTTTCTTGGGAATGGTCTTGATCTCTGCCTCCTGTGCAATGTCACGAACCTTCGTCCATAGTTCTTCTATCAGATGCAACCCCTTGAATCTATTTGTAACTTCCACTGTATAATCATAAAGGATTTGATTTAGGTCATATCTGACTGGTCTCGTGGTTTTCCCTACTTCAATTTGAGTCTGAATTTGGCAATAAGGAGTTCATGTTCTGAGCCAAAGTCAGCTCCTTTTCTTGTTTTTGCTGACTGTATAGAGCTTTTCCATCTTCAGCTACAAAGAATATAATCAATCTGATCTCAGTATTGACCATCTGGTGATATCCATGTGTAGAGTCTTCTCTTATGTTGTTGGAAGAGGGTGTTTGCTATGACCAGTGCGTTCTCTTGGCAAAACTCTGTTAGCCTTTGCCCTGCTTCATTTTGTACTCGAAGGTCAGATTTGCCTGTTACTCCAGGTATCTCTTGACTTCCTACTTTTGCATTCCAGTCCCCTATGATGAAAAGGACATCTCTTTTGGGTGTCAGTTCTATAAGGTGTTGTAGATCTTCATAGCACTGTTCAACTTCAGCTTCTTTGGCATTAGTGGTTGGGGCATAGACTTGGATTACTGTGGAAGCTAGGTATTATACTAGATATTAATGCTAGAGAGTAATGTAATGGAAACAATGACAAACTTTATTTTCTTGGGCTCCAAAATCACTGCAGATGGTGACCGCAGTCATCTGCTTGCTCCTTAGCAGAAAAGCTATGACCAACCTAGACAACATATTAAAATGCAGAGACGTTACTTTGCCAACAAAGGTCCATCTAGTCAAGGCTATGGTTTTTCCAGTGGTCATGTATAGATGCGACAGTTGGACTATAAAGAAAGCTGAGTGCCGAAGAATTGATGCTTCTGAACTGTGGTGTTGGAGAAGACTCTTGAGAGTCCCTTGGACTACAAGGAGATCAAACCAGTCAATTTTAAAGGAAATCAGTCCTGAATATTCATTGGAAGGACTGATGATGAAGCTGAAGCTCCAGTTCTTTGGGTACCTGATGCGAAGAACTCACTTATTAGAAAAGACCCAGATGCTAGGCAAGATTGAGGGCAGAAGGAGAAAGGGATGACAGAGGATGAGATGGTTGGATGGTATCACCGACTCTATGGACATGAGTTAGAGCAAGCTCCAGGAGTTGGTGATGGACAGGGAAGCCTGGTGTGCTGCAGCCCATGGGGTTGCAAAGAGTTGGACACGACTGAGTCACTGATCCGAACTGAACTGAACCCACTCCAGTATTCTGGCCTGGAGAATTCCATGGGGTCCCAAAGAGTCAGACACGGCTGAGCAACTTTTACTTTCACTATTCATTTTTTAATACTAGCTTTATTTAGAGGTAATTCACCCTTTGAACATGTACCATCACTTGCTTGTTCTTGGAACACTCTTTTAAAATTGCTATGTCTGTGCACTACCCTGGTTTATTCATTTATTTTTGGGGTCATTGGGAGCCATCTACGTGCAAGACACTAGTTCCCCTTAACTGAACTCTCCCGTTCCTTTTTAGTCTCCTTTGCTGGGTTCTCTTCTTCTGTCCATCTCTCAAAGGTCAGCATCCTTAAAGCTCACTTCGTCTCAGCATTGTCCCTGATGGCTGGTCTGTGTAGATGGTCTCAACTCTCCTCAGCCCAGTGTCTCTTCTGAATCTCTTCACCCATGTGTACCATTAACACCCGAAACAGATCCACAGCTGAAATCTCTCCACGTCCCTTGCCACCTGCTTCTGTGTTTCTATGATGCCCCAGTCCTGCAAGTCAATCATGATCAAAGTTCTAGAGACACATTTGGTCTGGCTGTTTTCTCTTATTACCACCTCATCTATTTCTGTACCATTCCAGCCATTCCTGTAACCAGTGCCCTGGTCCCACCCTCATTGGCTCAGTATCGTCCGAGTGGACAGTGCCGTCACCTTTGGGAATCCTGTCTCTATCCTCCATGCTGTCGACAGTGTCATCTTCCTAGTGGGAGTCCTGGTTATGGCCCTCTTATGCTCCAAAACCTTTCTACAGAATAAAGCTCAAGCTGCTTGCCTCAGTAATCAAAAACCTACTTTACCTGGCCTCAGACTACTCCTCCAGGCCCACTATACAGCTCTGTGACCCTCCTACAGTCCAACCAGATTTGAGGATACATGACCCTGGACATATCCCGTTCATTTACCCATCATGGTGCACTTACTCTCATCATTCTCTTTCTCCTCCATTTCTGCTAATTAAAATATAGGCCATTTTCCAAGACCGGTTCAAATGGTCTAGCTTCTAAGAAGTCCTCCGTCATTTCTCTAACCCTTCCCACCTTTACACTCCCATAGGCATTTATCTGGAAATATCAAGCACTTACCATGTTCGCTCTACAAGGCCTTTGCAATTTGTCCATTTGTATTTATCTCCGACTTACACTAATAGCAGCCACTGAGCCTCCTTTATCTTTGTATAATTCATGATTCTAGCATAGGACACTATGCAAAATGGGCACTTAATAAATGTATTTACCATTGAAAAGGAATTTAGCATTCTAGTGTGTTAATCTCTAATATGGTTTCTAATACACAGTATTCAGGGCCTCCACTGATTGCCAGATTACCCCCCACCTCCCTGCCACTCCTTAATATCTCTGAATGTTTTTAAATATAAGCACACACTGCATTACTTAATTACCGAGGACTGAGTGGTTGGCTTCAAGGTCTTAAGATCAGAATCAAACTGATGGAGAAAAAACTGTAGGACTGATCGCCAAGCTTTGCCTTTGTCCATTTCTGATTCCAATTTACCAGTGAATCCTGTAGCATTTCTGTTATTAAATGAAGCCTCATTTTCACCCTTCCAGGGGTTGATCTGCCCAGTTTAGTGAGCAGATGTAGTTCAGAGCTCTGCTCTGTAACCGTAAAGAGACTTTAATTCCCAGGATCCTCTCGTGGTAGCTTCCTCAGCAGGTGGCAAAGAGAAAGAGAGGGTTCATTTGTTGCTCACCTCTGTATACCCCCAAGTTAAGAAAAAACACCCAATATATATGAAATTGCACTCAAACTATTGATTCATTCCAATGGTTTCCTTCAAAGAAATCTTCCAATTTAGCTAATCCACAAGTCACAGAGGACTTGTAACTGCTCTACAAAACTGGAAGGAATTTCTTATCTAAAAATCTTAGCAGGAAATCCATCTTTCAATAGAACTGCTCACATTTCCTAGTTTAATTAGCCTAATTAATATATTTAAGTACTGACTAATTATTATCATGTTTCCAAGTTGTGATCTGTTGTTTAAAGCACACACACACACACACACACACTTCTGCTTGTCTTTTCATCCAGTTTGTCTCTGAGAGTCTTTGATTCAGTGCTGCCTCTCTCCCCATGGGGGGAATTATTTTTTTTAACATAATAAAGTTTTTGTTTCTCTTTTTCTATTTCTCTGTTCTGCCAGTATCAGTGAAAGTGCTTTTCTTTAGTAGAAGTTAAATCTTTAATACCCTCTCTTTTATTCATTGCATCTCAGTAAAGCCACCATTTTGGTTAAAGAGAAAAAAATCCTTTCTTTTATGAAGAAAAAGGGTTAAGAATAAGCATTTTTGTTATTTTTTCTTTGTGTTTGTGTGTACATGCCATCAGTCTTGTTCAACTCTTTGTGACCCCTGGACTGTAGTCCACCAGCCTCCTCCGTCCATGGAATTCTCCAGACAAGAATATTGGAGTGGGTAGCCATTCTCTTCTCCAGGAGGTCTTCCTGACCCAGCGTTCAAACCTGGGTCTTCTGCATTGAAGGCAGATTCTTTATCATCTGAGCCACCAGGGAAGCTCTAAAGAGAAGGAGGAGAAGCATCCCAAAGTCAGTGTCCAAAAACAACTCCTCTCAGGATCCCGTCTCCTGCTCCCTGCTTTTGTGGGCACTCAGAATCTGGTCTCCAGGTTCTCAGTGTTATTCTGTAGGCAGTAACCATAAGAAATGCCAGCTATGAGGCTAACAAGAAAAGATAGAAAGACTGCAGATCCTCCTGGAACATGGATTACAGGAGAATAGTAACCTGTGGTTGCATAATATAAATCTACTGCACCTAGAACATCAGCCGAGGTGGCCGGGTAGGTGCAGGTACCTGAGTGGGGCTTCTTACCTAAACTGTGTCATTTCCAGGATGCCAAGGATGATGCCCTTGTCCTATGGGAGGACCAGAGGCCCCTGTGATGCCCTTCTGCCTCCTCTGCCCTTACTGTCTCTCTGAGGGCAGACCTGTCAATGTTCCCAGGTTGATGGATTTGTTCATATGTTCGTTGAATACTTCGTGTGTGACGGGCACTGTGCCAGGCATGGGGGAGGGGGCGCTGCTGCCTCCCTCTCTGCCTCCCTCCCTGCCCAGCTCTTCCCCTCCTTCAGGGCACCCAGCCACTACCACCTTTCAGACAGCTCTGTTTGCTTCAGTGTCTAACATTTTTCCAACATAAAAATATGCCCAAGCAGACACCATAACCTAACTCACTGATTGGTTTAGGGAGGTGGCTGTTCATGGCCCGTATTGATCAACACTTTCTTGTGACAACCTTTTCATTTGGCTGTGTGGAGCCCATTGATTGGTTGATTGATGCCAGCATTTTGTTCACAGTAGACATTTAGCTGGATGCACACAGGCAGAGGGAGGAGGACTCTGCCTTTGTTTTCTGAATTCAACTCCATTAAAGACAGCCATTATTCTCCATGACTCCTAACTACAGATCTTTTGAATGCTGAAGGATGAGTTGACTCAGTCTAAAGAACAAGGGCATCAAGAGGAGGGGATATATGTATTCTTATATCTGATTCATGTTGTATAGCAGAAACCAACACAATATTGTAAAGCAGTTATCATCCAACTAAAATAATAATAAGAAAAAAAGAAGAAGAAGAACAAGGGCAGACCCAGTAGATAACTGCACAGGCTTTGAGGACAGACTTGACTTGAAAACCCAGCTCTGCCACTTCATAACTGTCTAACCTTACAGAATTCCATAATATCTCTGACTCTTGGTCTTCCGTGTGTCAAATGTTAGGAGTGTTAGAATGTAGGAAAAGTAAGTGGAATAAACGTTCAGTAAACAGTAGCTAACATTAAAATAAGAAATAAGCATTCTTCGATACCCTTATTTAAATATTGAAAGGTCACTAAGAATTCTTTAAACAGACCATATGATTCATGGGTGAACAGAATTATAACAAATTCTTCTCAGTGTTTCTCAGAAATTTTCGACACCTTCACGTGAGTGAGGACTTTCCTGAATATCCCGTTCAGCTCCTGGCTGATGCTTTCCTGAGGGATGTTTGGGCCACCTTGAGTCAACGCCACAGATACTCTTCACTGCGCTTTCTATCACCTTCCAGCCCCTCCATCCTCAGCCTTTGCAGAGCAGCACAGGTCCATGACTTTCCTGACAACCCACCAGATTCCTCCTGAATCTTAGACTCAGCCACTGACTTTGCCACTTGAAAACTTAAGCTTACACATGGTGGAGAAAGATTTCAGCCAGAAGATAATAGAATTATATCATATTTTGTTATGTGGGTCAAGGCCTTGGTCCTGCTGCTAAGTCGCGTCAGTCGTATCCGACCCTGTGCGACCCCAGAGACAGCAGCCTCGGTCCTGGAGATGGTCTATTACATTAAAAGTCTGCCTTAATGAAACAAAGCAACAACAAGCAATGGAAGCTGTATTCTTTTCAAATTCACTGGAAAGTTTAAAACTTGCTGTTAGTTGGCATGACCTGTGTTTCTTTGACCATTAGGGTGCAAGCTGTTAGACTGTTTCTAAATGTTAAAATCTCTCATAGAAATACATTCTTCAGTTAACCCATTGGAAAGGTCCTGGAGGCAGCTTTGCCATAGAGGGTA
>NW_011495047.1:5217324-5273282 GCF_000754665.1 Bison bison bison
TTAGACTCATCATTTGAAATCCAGCCCTTACTCCCATCATTTGTTGAACGATCAATGCCAGAAACATATTAACAGCAGAGAGTGAGAGCTCTGATAGCTTCTAGGACCTCCCATTTACCTGGCATTTACTCTGAACTTTTTGTTATTGTGGTAAAATATCTGTAACATAAAATTTACCATCTCAACCATTTTAAAATGTATTCAGCACATTCATGTTGCTCAACTATCACCACTCTCCATCTCCAGAATTTTTTCATCTTCCCAAACTGAAACTTCATACCCATTGAAACTAACGCCCCATTCCCCCTCCATTCACCACCAGCCTCCAGCAATCTCTATTGTACTTTCTGTCTCTATGAATTTGAGTCCTCTGGGTCCCTCATACATATATGGGATCATACAGTATATGTCCTTTTCTGTTTGACTTATTTCCCTTAACATGATGTTCTCAAGATCCATCCATGTTGTAGTGTATGTCAAAATTTCCTTCTTTTTGAGGCTGAATAACATTCCATTGTATGTATACACCACATTTTGTTTATCCATTCATCCATCCTCAATGGAAAATATTCTTTGTGTCCTTCTGAAGACTCTTCTCACTGCTTGATATTTGAAGTAGGTGTCTTCAGAAGATTAAAATATTTGTTCAAGATTACACACTAAGAAATGGAGTTGCTGATGAACAAACTCAGCCCTGTGCGTTCCCTCCTACTGTGGGCTTCCTGCGTGCACCAACCACCTTTCAATTATTGTAAAGATTCCCAACATCTTAGGTATAAAAGAACTTTGAAAACCCCAAATTGAAAAAAATCTTAAGATCATATCACCCTGGTCAACACCGCATATTTTCCAACTAATATTAATTACTGTGCTTTTGAATTGTTCAAAGATTTGCTCTATAAGTAGGATTTTTCACAAAATAAGAAAATTGTAATTCCCACAGGCTGCTCTTATAAATCTGCTTCTCATCTGGAGCCTCACCTCTGCCGGGCATCTGGGAAATAATTTGGGTACTGTAGTAGCAGGCAAGAGAATGCCCATTGTAAGAGCTGAAATTGTTAGTCAGTCATGTCTGATTCTTTGCAACCCCACTGACTGTAGTCCA
This sequence comes from Bison bison bison, assembly GCF_000754665.1. NCBI lineage: Eukaryota > Metazoa > Chordata > Mammalia > Artiodactyla > Bovidae > Bison > Bison bison. The sequence continues at coordinate 5,218,430 of NW_011495047.1, forward strand.
CCAGGCTCCTGTGTCCATGAGATTCTCCAGGCAAGAATACCAGGATGGGTTGTCATTCCTTCTCCGGAGATCTTCCCCACCCAGAAGTTGAACCCAGGTCTCCCGCATTGCAGGTAGATTATTTGCCATCTTTAAGAGCTGAACTGAACTGAACTGGTTATTTCTTGCGCATGCCTTTTTGCCTGGTGGCCAGAAGGTGGCGACATACCACGTGCTGTTTCCTACTCTTAGAAATCTCACCAAATCGTCTTCCTCTTGTCCACTTCAAATATGCCACTGAGAATGGGGTCTGGTATTAATATATTTCACATTAACTGGTAGCTCAAAACTTTGTCAAAAGTATTTTACGAACTTGTACATGGAGAAAAAATGTTAAAAGAATGTACGAGAGAGTGAAATGTTGGCATGAAAGTCGCGGAGTCGTTTTTGACTCTTTGTGACCCCATGAACTGTACCGTGGAATTCTCTAGGCCAGAATACTGCAGTGGGTAGCCTTTCACTTCTCCAGGGGATCTTCCCAAGCCAGGGATCGAGCCCAGGTCTCCCACATTGCAGGTAGATTCTTAACCAGCTGAGCCACAAGGGAAGCCCAAGAATATTGGAGTGGGTAGCCTATCCCTTCTCTGCAGATCTTCTGGACCCAGGAATTGAACCAGGGTCTCCTGCATTGCAGGTGGATTCTTTACCAACTGAGCTATCAGGGAAGCCCCCAAATGTTGGCATGATTATTAATAATTAATAAGCCCTTGAAAGGTGAATAACAGTGTAAGAACAAATTCAGTTTAAATTTTTTATTTTTATTTCATTCTATAATTTCATTCTATAACACTTCTGTACCTACAAAATATAATCTTTAGTTATTGCATTCATATCTGCTTGGAGAATTGTGTACTAAATAAAGTGAATCTGTAGGACTCTGGGATTGCATGAGAACCTTAAAAAATCATTTTTGACCATTTTTTCTGTACACGGAATTCCTAATATTTATGCACAATGCCCCTAAAGACTCCAAGACAACTTTTTCTTTCAAGTAAATTAGTATATGAGCTTCCAAGGTGGCTCAGTGATAAAGAATCCGCCTGCCAGTGCAGGAGTTGAGGGTTCAATCCTTGGGTCAGGAAGATTCCCTGGAGAAGGAAATGGCAACCCACTCCAGTATTCTTGCCTGGGAAATCCCATGGACAGAGGAGCCTGGCGGGCTACAGTCTACAGGATCGTAAAACAGTCAGACACGACTTAGTGACTAAACAACAATGCAGCTTAGCATATATGGAATCTATTTGATAGCATAGTTAAAAAGGCATTCAAGTGGCAAATGATCTTGGTTTGGATTTTCAGTTTGATATAGCCCTCTAAAATTCATGGAACCTGGAATGTGTCCCAAAACCCAGGATTTTATTTGATGATTGACCCTTTCTTATTGTCTTGACTCCTTGAATATCAGTAGAAGCGAACATGATACAGGCATTCTGTTTTAATTTAATCATTCATTTATTCAACAAGCAAGTATTAAGTGTGCTCTGTCATAGCACAACTCAATGCTATAATAGCAATAATAAATGCATTTGCATGGTGGTCCTGCCAAAGAGGAGAAATTAAATATTTGGATTAGCATCAGCGTTAAATGCTTTACTGACCCTTTCATATTCCTTATTTCATATTCCTTGTTATCTGGTTATTCAAAGTGGTTGAATCTGTCAGTTGGGTAGAGCACTGAGATAGAGGAGCCAAGGAGTTGATTTCCTGCCCTGCATGGGCTGGCAGCTCTGCTCTGTCTGGCTGGCACGACCTGTACTGTAATCTTAGTCGCTGCCCTAGGAGACCTAGGAGTTGCAATTGGCATCAATCTGTCACCATTACTGGGAATAGGAGATATTCAGATTATACGTGCTTTCCTCCCAGCTGAATCTTCTGTATGTGGAGGGCAGCACACCCAGGAAACCCCCCTTTTTTTTACAGTAGAGGGAAGCCAAACTAAACTGCTTAGCTAATTAGTCACCATCTTCCATGGCAGGACAAAGAGAACCCAGGTTACAGACTGAGCCAGCTGGTCCCGTCTGCAGTGGGTTGCAGAAGAACCTGCAGGCATCACAGCTGTTTAGCCCCAGATCAGAGGGCTCTAAACATATAAACAGGTAGCTGGAAAAAATATATAGAGCAGAAAGGTGAGAGCTGCCTGCAGGGAAGTGATAGGAACATTGTCAAACAGCTTCGGAAAACTACCTTTTCAAGGGAGCTGACAGAGGCCACTGAGAAAACAAAAAAATATTCATGGTTCCAGAAGGACTCTGACCAGAAAATCCTCAGAAGTTGTTTCATAAACGGCTCCCCTCCTGAGAGAATAATAATTATGGATGCTTGAAAATATCAATCTCAACATACTGATGACTTGGAAAAATCAAAGCTGCTCCTTTCCAGATGGGCAGTTTCAGGGCTGGCATGTACGATTCCATTTTTAACCTGCGATTTCTTATGCTGTTTATACTCCTTTGGGCAAGGTTTCACTTTTTATGGAGTCTGCCATCAATCTTTTTCTGTTTTTTTTTTTTCCTCTCTCTCTTAGGAAGGATGCTTCTAAATGTTTGCCCCTCTATAAGATTACGTAATCTCACCCTTATTTTTTATTTGGTACTGGTAAGTTACCCATTCATCCGAAATTCTCAGGAATCACCCAACGAAGAATCTTCGGAAACTCAGCATCTCTGTAAGCCAGTGGCTCTAAGCCTTGGCTGTATCCTGCTCATCTGACAGCTTATTAAAACACAGATCATTGGGCCTCACCCACTAGGGATTCTACTTTAATATGTTTGCCAAGGGGCCTGATCATTTGCCTGTCTAACCAGTTCCCAAATGATGCTGATTCTGATGCTGCTGGTCCAGGGACCACATTTTGAGGACCTGTAGATCACAGATATGGGTTTCCAACCTTAGTTGTACATAAAATCACCTAAATAACTCACAACAAATACAAGTATCTTGACATTGTCACAAAATAGGACATTGACACAGATGAAATAAAAACAAGAGGACACTACCAGTCTTGAAAAGCATGGACTGTAGCCCACCAGGCTCCTCCGTCCGTGGGATTCTCCAGGCAAGAATACTGGAGTGGGTTGCCATTTCCTTCTCCAGGAGATCTTCCCAACCCAGGGTTTGAACCCAGGTCTCCCGATTGCAGGCAGACGCTTTACCATCTGAGCCACCGGGGAAGCTCTCACTTCCCCTAACCCCACCTGTATTTTTTAAAATCCTCATCCTTCTAGCCCACCTTCCATGATGTACTTGGCTACAACAAAAGGAGCTCTTTAATGATTCTGAGCACTCAAAGTATTGTATTTTCCCCTATTCTTACTGTTGTTTGAACATGAAGTTTTTAAAGATAAGGGCTTTGCCTGAGACGTCTTCAAATTCTTTTTGGCAACTTACAGAAAGACATTTTACAGTGTTTAAATCCTTACTTTCTTGCTTTCTCATAATAAATCAAGAGTCCATTTCCACTAAGATCTTTATTGTTGAGTGGTTGCTGCCTGTGTGGGAAAGATGTAGTTTTAAGAACAGCGGTATACACTGCTATTGACTCTTGACTGTGTTAACCCTGTGCCTAATTTTGTGTCAATTTCATCATCCTGAGGATTCTGAAAGGGAGCTATCGCTGTGTTGTATTTCTGGCTGTGTCTATAACTCCTTCAGGCCCTCCTCCCCCGATCCCTGGGCCAGTCTGTGGCTCCCTTACCAGACAGCATAGCTGTCGAGGTAAAGAGTCACTGAGTGCCTTCCAGCACTGCACTGCGGTGCAATTTAGTTCTAGTTCCAGGCTCTAGGAGCTCAGATTTGGAGGTTTAAGGGTTAATTTTGGAGGGCTCTGCCCCCTTTATTAGGCAGTGACCTAGATTCAGAGACCTAGTTTATGGATATTTATGGCTGAATCCCCTGGGGCACCTAACTGTATACTTAATTTCCAACCACAATAGTGTAATTGTTATTTTAGAGAAACTGTCCACGAATTGTCTAGTTTTTTGAAATAGAAAGTAATGGGAATGAAGCATAAACTGTCAGAGATGAAAGTGCCCTTATTTTTTATATATAATTTTATTTACTTATTTATTTCAGGCTCTCTGGGTCTTCATTGCTGCATGTGGGCTTAGTTGCTCAGTGCTGTGTGAGATCTCCCCAGACCAGAGACTGAACCTGTGTCCCCCGCATTGGCAGGGGGATTCTTAACCACTGGACCACCAGGGAGGTCTATCATGTGGACCGTTTTTAAAGTCTTTATTGAATTTGTTACAATATTGCTTCTGTTTACGTTCTGGGTTTTTTTTTTTTTGGCTGAGAGGCATGCACTCCCTGCATTGGAAGGTGAAGTCTTAACCATTGGACCACCAGGGAAGTCCCCAAAGGGCCATTATCAACACTGAGAATTCCCTGATCTCTTGTAGCCAAGCCATTCAGGGCCCTAGCCTTTGTAAGTAGAAAATGTGTCTTTCAGAGTGTCCATGGTCAAACGTTATGTAAAAGAGTTTGCTAAAAGCAGAGCGGGCACTGAAACTTGTTTCTGTCTGCGAATCCTGCATTTGTAAGAGCTTAAAGAAAGAGTTGACAGAAACATTTGCTTTAAATTTCTCTAAAACTCTAACCGCTCTCCCTGGTCTCCCATCAGAATCAGGAATGCCAGGAAGGCTGAGTGATCAGTGAGGACTGAACGAAAGGTTTATTGGTTTTTTTTGATAAATATATCTGAAGCCTAAAAAAGAAATGAAAACAGATGCAGAAATATCTGGCAGCATTTAATGAGATTTGGAGGAATGGCTTTAGTTGAGAAAATTAGATGATATATCTGTTTTTCACGTTGAGTCTGCATGGACACCCTTTCATCCAAATTCCCCAAGCCAGTTAGAAGATGGTAGCATGAATCTTTGCAGATGACAATTTACTGACATACCATCTTTTATTGCAAAAAGATGTACATTCAGCTATTGTGTAATCTCTGCAATATACTCATTAGAACATAATTCTTCAGAAGACAGAATTGTTCAAACTTTGGGAAAGTAATCTTGGGATGTAGAAAAAGAAGTGAGAACTGTGGTACAGTCTTATGTGGGTTATTAACTTTTTTGACAGATTTCCTTGGGAAGCTGATACAGCACTGTGATAAGCAATCTGATTGCTGTCATATAATTCAAATTTTCTGGGATCTGCCTTCCATTTATCTCCCAGGTTAACCTTTGTCTAACTTAGCAACATTTAGCATCCAACAAAGTGTGTGTGTATTACGTTTAGGAAGGAACTGGCAGGCACAAGATCAGTATATCTGTTGCACACCGTAGAACTACGTCTTAAAAATGTATTGTAGGGACTTCCCAGTGGCTAAGACTCTGTTCTCCCAGCGGAGGGGATCCCTGGTCAGGGACCTAGATCCCACGTGCTGCCCCAAGTGTTCGCATGCTACAGCTAAAAGCAGATCTTGCAACAAAGACCCGGCTCAGCCAAATAAATAAATATTAAAAAAAATAAAGCGTTTTGAAGGTTCCCTTATTTTGTAGGTTCTATTATATTTCTAGAATACTTTTTAGTTCAACCCACATTTAAGAATTGTGTATCAAGCTAGTCAAGGACCTGGCTGGAGGGTACATGAGTAAACTCGAGCAAAAGATATCAACACACACTAAGTTAATCAGTGTTTTAAAAGTGAGTATTTTTGTTTTATGGTATTTAACTTGTAGATTTGTTTTGACCTTAGATGAAAGCAAGAGGTATAGGGAGTTTTGTGCCTGTTTCACTTTGTGTTATACTTATTTAAGTAGCTTGTTGTTAAAAATACGAAGTCTTTGATGAACCTATTTGGAAGGCAGCGGTGGAGAGACAGACATAGAGAACAGAGTTGTGGACCCAGCGGGAGAAGGAAAGCCTGGGATGAACTGAGAGAGTAGCACTGAAACATGTATATTACCATATGTAAAATAGACAGCCAGTGGGGACTTCCTGTGTGACACAGGGAGCTCAAACCAGTGCTCTGTGAAGAGGGAGGGGAAATGCGTAATCCTGTGGCTGATGCATGTTAATATATGGCAGAAACCAACATGATATTGTAAAGCGATTATCCTCCAATTAAAAATAAATCTGGATAAAAAAATAGTAAGTCCTCACCAAAGTTGAGTCACTGATGTCAGGTAGATGTCAGGATGTGTGTGTGTTAGTCACTCAGTCGTGGCCAACTCTTTGTGACCCCACAGACTGTAAACCCCCAGGTTCCCCTGTTGATGGGACTTTCCAGGCAAGAATACTGGAATGGATAGCCATTCCCTTCTCCAGGGCATATTCCTGACCCAGGGATCAAACCCAGGTCTCTTGCATTGCAGGCAAATTCTTTACTGTCTGAGGCACCATGGAAGCCCCTCTCAGGGTGGACTGGGTATTCCATCCTAAATATAATATACACACACACACACACACACACTATTGCATGCTGAGGGCAAGTTCTTCTGAGTTTGACATGCCTGGTGTTCTCCAGGACTTTCTCTATTGGAAATTCTGCAAGCCCCAGTTTGTGCAATGGGCTGTGGTGCTTACTGCCTGCAAATGTGTCACCTGTTACGTTGGACCCTGTTTCTTTTCTCAGTAGTCTGTAAGATTCAGAGGAATAGTGCTTTCAACCTTGCAGACATTAAAAGAAATGCAGGTCTGGGCGTCGCCATCTTGGATACGCTGTGATCATCCAGAGGACCCAGAACAAGTCCATTTTACTACGATAAGTTTCTCATCTGGTGAAAGGACCACATTAAACGTTCTCATAGCAGTAGTCTTGGACCACTATGAATATGTCTTTGAAACTTCATTCATTCACCGCAGTTTGGAAACACGGGTCTCTAAAGACCTGGGTTTAACATACGCGTTGTTTCTTCATTTTGCGATTATGACAAATGTAATAAATATTTCCTGTAGACATTTTAGAAAATTGAGGCAATTTAGAAGAAGAATATGAACATTATTTGTAATGCCATCACACAGAGACAACTACATTTAATTATCTGTTCTTTCCCTATGCAAATGCATAGGTGTATATATTGTTCTATACCGCATTAAAATTTTTTTTCGCTTAACAAAACATTGAGAGCAGCTTTCCAAATTACCAAGAATTCTTTGACAAAAACATTTTAAAAATTCATTTTTCTTGGAGAATAGTTGTTTTACAACGTTGCATGGTTTCTGCCATTCAACAACATGAATTAGCTATAAGTATGTGCTGCGATTCATGGGGTCGCAAAGAGTCGGACACGACTGAGCGACTGATCTGATATATATATATGTATATATATCCCCTCTCTCTTGAACCTCTCTCCCACCCCATCCCCACTTCAGCCCTCTGGGTTGCCACAGAGCCTAGAGAGTTGAGCTCAACTCTCACAGGTTGAGCTCCCTGTATTATACAGCAACTTCCCACTAGCTATCTATTTTACACATAGTAATGTATATGTTGACAGTAATATTTTGATTGCCTTCAATTTGTCAATTGCAAGTGTCTGTCAAAATGTACTTAATAAGTCACCTATTCTGAATATTTAGATTGTTTCTAGTTTTCTGCCGTCAAAAACTATGCTGTGATAAATGTGCTTATTCCCAAATTCTGATGCACATAAATGACTCTATTTACCTGTAGGATATTTTCCTAGTATTAGAACTCTTTTTTTTTTTTTGCAGAGGGAATGCAAAATTGTAAAGATTTTTGCACATGCTAATTTTATGAATCAAACGTTAGAATAAATAAAGATATGGTGGGTGAAGTGTTAAAAATAACTGATAGCTGGATGAGGACACAGAGTTTAGGTGATCTTCAAAACCTACTTTTTCATTATTATCTACTTTTGGGTAGGGAGAGTAACTCGAAAGGGAAAGTTTTTAATAGTATTGTACATTAGTTTGTTTACATGGAAAGCATCTATTATTATGTTAAATGAATTAATACATGATCTTTTTGAAATAATTATTGACTCATAAAGTTGCAAAAATAGCACAGAGAGGCCCTGTGTACCCTTCTGCTGCTGCTGCTGCTGCTAAGTCACTTCAGTCGTGTCCGACTCTGTGCGACCCCATAGACAGCAGGGATTCTCCAGGCAAGAATACTGGAGTCGGTTGCCATTTCCTTCTCCAATGCATGAAAGTGAAAAGTGAAAGTGAAGTCGCTCAGTCGTGTCCGACTCTGTGCGACCCCAGAGACGGCAGCCCACCAGGCTCCCCCGTCCCTGGGATTCTCCAGGCAAGAACACTGGAGTGGGTTGCCATTTCCTTCTCCAATGCATGAAAGTGAAAAGTGAAAGTGAAGTCGCTCAGTCGTGTCCGACCCTTAGCGACCCCATGGACTGCAGCCTACCAGGCTCCTCTGTCCATGGGATTTTCCAGGCAAGAGTACTGGAGACCCTTCTGCTAGCTTTCCCCAAAGGTATCATCTTACTAAACTATAATACATTATCAAAACCAGGAAATTGACATTGGGATTTTTCTATTAAGATTACAGAGTTTACTCAGATTTCACTAATTTTTACTTACATTCACTGTGTGTATCTATTTGTAGTTCCTTGAAATCTGATCACATGTGGAAATCTGTGTACCCACCACAGTCACTGCAGGGGAGCTCCTGGGAGAATCCTCTGTAATCATCCCTTCCCATTCCCCAACACCTAGCAACCACTGATCTATTCCCCATCTCTATAGTTTTGTCAGTTTTAGAATGCTACATAAATGGAGTCATACTTGGGCATTTATTGCGAAACGCAGTAGCTTAAACAAGTGTAGAAAGTATAGCCTAGGTTACTGTTGACTATTTGGCTATCAGGGTTGTTGTCATGGGGATCAGAAGGGAGAGATAGCTCTTGGAAATGATTAAAACAAACAAAAATGCCTGGAAGTTGGAAATGTATTCTATTCACTTTAGTATCTTGCGTATCATGGATGATATTCATTATGTGTAACAGCCTATATGGAACAGTGACTGACCAGTCAGAACAGACACCAGCTGTAAATGATCAGCACAGCTCTGCCAGTGGACACAGCTGTGTCTCCACCCTGCCTAGTACATGGTACTGCTGCTGCTGCTGCTGCTAAGTCGCTTCAGTCGTGTCCGACTCTGTGCGACCCCAGAGACGGCAGCCCACCAGGCGGGCCTCCCCCCGGTCCCTGGGACTTCTCCAGGCAAGACACTGGAGTGGGTTGCCATTTCCTTCTCCAATGCATGAAAGTGAAAAGTGAAAGTGAAGTCGCTCAGTCATGTCCGACTCTTAGCTACCCGATGGACTGCAGCCTACCAGGCTCCACCATCCATGGGATTTTCCAGGCAAGAGTACTGGAGTGGGGTGCCATTGCCTTCTCTGAGTACATGGTACAGTGCCTGGCCAATGGTAAGTCTTAGTCAACTCAGCATGCTATAACAAATATACTGTGTGCTTGGCAACTTAGACAACAAACATTTATTTCTCAGTTTTGGAGGCTTCCAAGGTGCTAGCACACCGGTGTCTGGTGAGGCCCCACTTTCTGGTCTGCAGACTGCATGTTCTTGCTGGGTCCTCACATGGCAGAGAGCAAGCGAGGAAGCAGGCTCTTGTGTCTTTGCTTATAAAGATGCTCATCCCAGTCGTGAGGGCTCCACACTCATGACCTAATATTCTCACAAATAGCCTGCCTCCTAATACTATCTGGTTGGAGATTCGGGTTTCAAAGTATGAATTTGAGGAAGGATACTAACGAGTTATTTCAAGGTGCCAAATAGATGTATGTTTGAATGAATGAGGCATATCCACACTCCCTTATGGATCCTCTCGCTCTTGTCCCTTGTCCCTTGTTCCGCTCTTCTGGGTGGTATTCTCACACTCCAGCCAGATTAGGCTGTAGATCTTTCGTAGCTCTGAAAGTCGTTGTACCAAACCCTGGGGCAGTAACCCTCAGTGTTATGCACTAGAATAAAGAAATCCAATCTATGCTGGGTCCTTCTGCTTCCGTGGACCTTAAATTCAATTTTCTGTTGTCAAGAAAAATGATTCCAGAAATACGACCAAGATCCAGACAAGAAAAATAGAAAAAGAATGTGGAATTCAATCAGAGAACAAAGACATTCATTGAATCCAAGTGAGGGATAAAAGAAGTCTGCGGCAACTTGATTAAAGGTGCAGAATTTCCTCCATCAAAATGAGATGATGAAAGGTTTACATGAGCTTATAATAAAAATTGGGTGAAGGTATAACTTCAAATGTATTCTAGAAAGTGTGTGGTATGCAGAGCTGTGAAACTGAACTCCAGCTGGAAGAACCAGGCAAGAGTCCCTGCTGATATACCACACAGTTCTCAACAATTATGAAAAAATCAGCGTGTTCACCTAGAGATTCAGCTTTGAAAGGCATGATACCCAGATCCTGTGTCTTGGTATTGAAACGTGACAGATAAATAAATGTGTCCTGAGCCTCTGGCCTAAGGAACGTGGCATACCTACTAGAGTAAAACTTTCCTCCTTGATTAGGAACATGACCTTACAGCCCATGCAAGATGTTAAAGGAAGCAGAGAGATGATGAAATGAGCCAACCTTCATACCCTTAATGCTTTTGTGTAAGTTTAGAATGCATCTTGTCACCATTAATTTTATTTGTGGTTATTTGTTGTTAAAGGTTTTTGAAACAGTCTGACATATCAGAGTTATCTGACAAATTCACCTTGAGAGTTTTTATTTGGTGTGTGTAGTTAATGTTAGATGTGTTACTTTTATTTTGAGAGGAGTGAAAGAATTTGGTTGCGTTTGTAAATTGGTTTTGAATATTTGAGAGAAGCATGTGACACAGCTGCTCATCCCTTCCTTGTCAGAACACTTCCTTCGCCTAGTTGTTGGGATTCTGCTTCACTCATGGCCTCTTCTTGATTCCTTGCCAGTTCTTCTTCCTTTTCCCAACTTCAAGTTCAAGTGCCCGGGACTCGGCCTTGGACCCATCTTCCCTCTCTCCCTAATCTCAACCCACCTCATGGTTTTAAACACCACAGAAGTACGGATGGCTCCAGAATGCATGTATCTGGCTGGATCTCTGTCCTGAACTCCCGACTCAGATCTTCCTCTGCTCCCTGACATCCCTCCCTGGCATCAAAGCCTCTGGAACTTTACCTCGCTAAGGTCAAACTCGTGATTTATCGCCGCCACCACTCCATCACACCCTGGTGACCTATTTCTCTCAGGGCTTTCCCTTCTCAGGAACTAGCAGCTCTTCCTTCTAGTTGCTCAGGCCAGAAGTCTTGTCATCATCCAGGACTCTTCTTCTTGCAAAATACATCTGGTCTATCTATACATTCATTTAGTGCTGCTTCCAAATAAGTTGGAGGAGGATATGGCAATCCACTCCAGTATTCTTGCCTGAAAAATCCCACGGACAGAGGAACCTGGCAGGCCACAGTCCATGAGGTCGCCAAGAGTTGGACACGGCTGAGCACACATACACACCAAATAAATAATTCATAACATTCTCACCATCTCCACCATCTTCCACCCTGGTCAGACCAAGCCTCCATCGCTTCTCACTTAGATCAGTGTAGCTGTCAAGGAACTGGTCTTCCTTCCTTGCCCTGCTCCCTACAGGCCATGAGAACCCCCTCCAATGACTGCCGGTGCGTCAAGGATAAAAGCAAAACAAAAAACAACCTTACAGTACCTGCAAGGCTCCAGGTGATCTTTTGATAGAGAAAATTTTAAAGAAAAAGAAAAATAGAGGGTGTGAATAAAAGTATAGCAATATCTCAATCAGCAAAGAACTTCCATTTATTGATTCGGATCCTGAAGAATCACTTAGATGTAACCCAGGCCTATAATTAGAAATCTGCAACATGAGTCCAAATGTCCTGACTTCTGGAGTGGATTTTTTTTTTATCCTCTAGACTCTGTTGAGTAATTATATTGCTCTGTGCTTTTATTCCTCTAGCAAACCCAGCCACATTTTAAATGGACAAGTCATAGATGTGGAATTGGCACAGGGAGTCAGGAAAAGTAACACAGGGCTTACTCAGCATATTTGAGTTTACGGAAATGCCAAATCATAGACGCTCCACTGATGTCCCTCTGTTAAGACCTGTTTATAAAGACCTTATTTCAGCACCTTTTTGTCTAGATTTACTGCTGCTGAAGAACAGAGTTCTTAAATTCCACGGTGCTCAGCACCTGCCAAGGACTTAAATCTGATCGCTGTTCACAACATCCCAATATCACATCCTTACCAAGCAAGAGAAGCATCAGCTATTGTTAGAACAACTCGTTCTTTTGAACAGACACTGCTGGGCATTGTCACAAAGCATGAGCCCCGGACGGTTGACGGACAGTTCAGTCTTCAGACATCAGTCATCTTTTATGTCACTTGAGCCTTCAGACATGAAGTCACAGGCCTAAGGACATAGCATCCAGACATATCCTATTGCCTGCTAAAGAAACAGAGCAAGATCTGTTGTGATGTCAAAGGTTCTCATTTTCTCTAAAAGTTTGCTGGGAATGTTGGTCCCATTGAAGGTGGCAGGCAGGGTCGGGAGAAGGTACCGTTGATGGACTCAGAAAGCAAACAGAGGGACTTCCCTAATGGTCCAGTGGCTAAGTGTCTGTGCTCCTAATGCAGGGGGCCCAGGTTCGATCCCTGATCAAGGAATCTCACATGTTGCAACTAAGACCTGGCACACAAATAAATAAATATTAAAACAAGAAAGCAAGCAGATGGGAGAGAAAATGGAAGCGGTTCCAAGTAGCAGGAGAAGCAGTACATTGTCTGGCGTCTGGTGGAGAAGCCTGGACGTGCCAGAGAGTGCTGAGGAAGTCAGAAGTCGGAGCCTCGGAGAATGAAAACTACAGGAGGAGACCAGAAAACCGTCCTTTGAGTAGCGAACTGTGACACTTGTCTCTGTCCCTGGCATTAGGCGCCAGGGTTCAAGGATTTATGCTAAAGAAGGCAGTCGATTCCTTTGTGGGAAATTAGAGTACTTGGAAAAAGCTGTGTGCTGACATGATAAGAAAGGGCCGTCACCTCCCCATCTCTTTGGGGGCAGGAGAGCTGACAAAAAGTGGGACCAGCTATTGTTTTTATGAACACAGACTACAGGCCACTCACTGTCAGAACTGAGAGCCCCATTTGCCTTATCTCAGTGATTTCTTTCAGCATCAAGAATGGATAAGATTTTCCCCCAATCACAGGAGGAAAAACTGAGGGTCAGGGACGTTAAATAACTTTCCCATCACTAGTTTGAGCCTTGAGTTTAAATTCATAAACATCAACTCCAAAACCCCATGCTAAAACAATATACCAGATTTTGGCAATGTATAATCATATTGGGAGGAATGTAAAGGTCATCTGGTTCTGTTTTCAGATTCCAGTCTCTGGATTACTTCAGGCTTCTGGGAAAATTTTTGATGGTCTGTTGCAAAAATTAGGAAAGTAAGGCCAAGGTTATGAAATTTTAATGGAATCAAATTTGCTTAGTTTAGAAAACCCTTTTGTTCTGGTGGTGTGTCATTCTTTCCTTGTAGGTCCCTGAAAATTGACCTGTCTTTAATGAAAAGATTTTAATAATGGTAGGATTTTTGTTAATGTATTTAGAAACATAAAAACTTGGCAACCTCATGTTGCCACTTATCATGTTTTTTCAATTGTATTGGTCTGAGAAATCCAAAGTTCGTGGGACCAGTGACCCAGTTTTATCTGCTACTCAGCAGTTCTCCACAAGAGACTTAAAAGATGGCAAACTAAGTTTTGTTTTTAAGTTCACTGCTTTTTTTTTTTAACGAAGTCCTTGCTCTGTTGGGAAAAAGATCCTCTTTTCTTTGAATTATAGTCTGTCTTCATCTAATCAATGGTACAACAAAGAGTAAGAATATGCTATAAGACTTGAAGGCCATGTGTGACAGCAGACACCACGTACAATTCCATCCTTCCTCTATTAGAAACAATGATGGGTTGAGTAATATTCCATTGTGTATATGTACTACATCTTCTTTATCCATTCATCAACTGTTGGTGGACTTGTAGACTGTTTGCATGTCCTGGCTGTTGTAAATAGTGCTGCAGTGAACACTGGGGTGCATGTGTCTTTTTGAGTTATGATTTTCTCAGAGTATATGCCCAGTGAAGTAGTCAGAAAGAGGAAAAAAAATCATATTTTAACACATATATATGAAATCTAGAAAATTGGTATAGATGAACCTATTTGCAGGGCAGGAATAGAGACACAGATATAAAGAACTGACTTGTGGGCACATTGGGGGAAGGAGTTCAGTTCAGTTCAGTCGCTCAGTCGTGTCCGACTCTTTGCGACTCCATGAATCACAGCACGCCAGGCCTCCCTGTCCATCACCAACTCCCAGAGTTCACTCAAACTCATGTCCATCGAGTCGGTGATGCCATCCAGCCATCTCATCCTCTGTCGTCCCCTTCTTCTCCTGCCCTCAATCCCTCCCAACATCAGGGTCTTTTCCAATGAGTCAACTCTTCGCATGAGGTGGCTAAAGTATTGGAGTTTCAGCTTCAGCATCAGTCCTTCCAGTGAACACCCAGGACTGATCTCCTTTAGGATGGACTGGTTGGATCTCCTTGCAGTCCAAGGGACTCACAAGAGTCTTCTCCAACACCACAGTTCAAAAGCATCAATTCTTCGGCACTCAGCTTTCTTCACAGTCCAACTCTCACATCCATACATGACCACTGGAAAAATCATAGCCTCGACTAGACGGACCTTTGTTGACAAAGTAATGTCTCTGCTTTTCAATATGCTATCTAGGTTGGTCATAACTTTCCTTCCAAGGAGTAAGCGTCTTTTAATTTCACGGCTGCAGTCACCATCTGCAGTGATTTTGGAGCCCCCAAAAATAAAGTCTGACACTGTTTCCACTGTTTCCCCACCTATTTCCCATGAAGTGGTGGGACCGGATGCTATGATCTAAGTTTTCTGAATGTTGAGCCTTAAGCCAGCTTTTTCACTTTCCTCTTTCACCTTCATCAAGAGGCTTTTTAGTTCCTCTTCACTTTCTGCCATAAGGGTGGTGTCATCTGCGTATCTGAGGTTATTGATATTTCTCCCAGCAATCTTGATTCCAGCTTGTGCTTCCCCAGCCCAAGGGGAAGGAGAGGGTGGGACAAATTGAAAAAGTAGCGTTGACCTACACACACTACCATGTGTAAAAGGAATAGCTCGTGGGAAGTTTCCAAATAACACAGGGAGCTCATCTCGATGCTCTGTGATGACCTAGAGGGCTGGGATGAGGGGAATGGGAGAGAGGCTCAAAAGGGCTGGGATATATGCATCATATGGCTGATTTGCGATGTTGTACAGCAAAAACTAACACATTATAAAGCAATTATACCCCAATAATTGTTTTAATGAAATAAAAAAAGAATTTATGCTGGGGAATTCCCTGGCTGCCCAGTGGTTAAGACTCTGTGCTTCCACTGCAGGGGTCATGGGTTTGATCTCTGGTCAGGGATATAAGATCAATGATGCTCAGCCAAAAAAAAGAAATTATTCTGTTTGCTTGTCTATTGACTACTTTCCCTGCCCTCCATTAAGTGTCAGCTTCATGAGAGCAGAGACCTTTCCACAGCATCTAGGACAGTGCCTGGCACAGAAGTGGCCAGTCAGTGTTTGAAAAACATGAGTGGCTTGTCGGTACAGACATTCAGTAAACATTTGCTAAGTTTGGAAAGGCTAATTCATCTACTTGATATTCGTTCAAATATTGGAATATTTGAAGTTAGCTTTCATGTTCCAAATATGTCTTTCCTTTCTCACATTACGCATTCTCAGTCCCTCGAGTTGCTTGCCCTGTGATAGGGTTTTCAGACTCTTGCTGGTGATCTGTCTTTTGCACCAACTCCAGAGTGTACCTGAAGTTTCTAAAGCATTGCCCTGAAAGCTGAAGACGGGACTCCATGGGGCTCGGCCAAGGCCAGCTCCAGGAGGTCTGTTCCCTCTCTGAATCTCATTATGTGGCCTAAGTGTTCATTTTTAAAGTCACATCATATGGTCACCTATTAAGCTTGTAGTTGATGATATCCTCTAAGTCATGGGAAAGTGAACTTCTCTAATTCTTAAGTCTTTCTTGCATTATTCTTTTTTTTAAAATTTATTGGAGTACAGTTGCTTTGCAGTGTTGTGTTTCTACTGTACAGTACAGTGAATCATATATGTGTGTGTGTGTGTGTGTGTGTGTGTGTGTATCTCCTCTCTTTTTTGGATTTCCTTCCCATTTAGGCTACCACGCGGCATTGAACAGAGTTCCCTGAGCTATACCGTTGGTTCTCATCAGTTATCTGTGTTATACGGTAGTATGTGTGTGTCAGTCCCCATCACCCAGGTCATCCCACCACCCCCCTTCCCCTCTTTGGCGTCCACATGTTTGCTTTCTACATCTGTGTCTCTGCTTCTGCTTTGAAGATAGATGAGGCCACATCTTCACCATTTGACAAAACTTAACATTTACGCCCTTTATATCTCATCGTGAATTTTGGCCTACTGAGATCTTTACATCTTGGCTTTTCTTTTATTCATGCATTCAGCCAATAATTACTGAGAATCCATGGCCTGACAGCCCCTTCTCCAAAGCCTGCCTCCCCTCTGCCTTTGTGTTACTGCTGATTTGTCATCGCCCTGACCGGCTACAACCCCCAGAGTTGACATCTTCTAATGCACACTCCTGTGATCGGTAGTAGAATCAGCTCTAAACCCTCCACTGTCCATTGTCATCTGGCCCTCCCTGGATCTTAGGATAGAATCAGAGATGGTTTTGTTAGCTCTTGATCTCAGGATTTTAACTGTGGCCTTGGGAACAGAGCACACTGTCCACTAAACAGATGAGACAGATGGTGACCTACTCGACTGCTCATGTCAGCCTCCTCCACAAGGATGCTCACCTTATAATATATATGCTTGATGCAGAATCAGGTTGTAGAAAACAAACTTATGATTATCAATGGGGAAAGAGGGGGGTAGGGTGAGGGATAAATTAGGAATTCGGGAGTAACATATACACACTGCTGCTTATACAACAGGACTGACTGTATCGCACAGGGAATTATACTCGGTATTTTATGATAACATTTCTGGGAAAAGAATCTGAAAAAGAATATATATGTATGCATGTGTATATATGTGAATCACTTTACACCTGAAACTAAGACTACATTGTAAATTAACTATACTTCAATTTTTTAAAAAAATGAAGAAAAAAAAGGCAGAATCAGGCCCCATCACCCTTCCCAGATGCCCTGGATGGAGCCGTCTCTGGTTCCACCCCAGCCCTAGCCCAGCCTCTCAGCTTCAGTGAAGTTGCCGTGCTTTCTGAGATCTCGTTCTGTGCCAGACTCTCCGAGGACCTCAGTCAATGCTCGCAAAAGCCCATAAAGTATAGGTACTGTTATCATTGCCATTTCACAAGTGAGAGAACAGAGGCTCAGAGCAGTCATGTCACTCACCTGAGGATGAGCGTGGGGGAGATGGAGCTGGTTATGCCCCAGCCTGCCCAACTCCACAGAACACACCTCTGCCTCTGACGCAGGAGCCGTGGGGTCAAGGCCTGGCTGGCTTTTGCCTCAGCATCTTCACACAGGGCTGAAACCCTCTTATCCCTCCACCATGCTTTTGGCCACCGTGACACCCAGATTCTCCACTGGGTACTTTACATGCATGTATCACTCAGCCTCCTACAAGGGAGCTCTTGTTATCAGTGTTTGCATATCAGGAAATGGAGAAAGTCAGTTTCCCAAGATCAATATGGTGTCACTCTCACGGCTCCAGGAACCGACTTTACTCTCTTTTCATCTTCCTGCATCTTAGTTCTCTATTCCAAGTATTCCCCAGCACTGCTTATGGCATCCTGTGTTCTAGCGATCCTCACAGAAATGGGATTAGCATGACTCAACTGGACTCTGTAAAGCAGTGCAACTTCATGATCATCACATTTTCATGTCTGAATTTTATTTTATTTATTTCTTGGCTGCGTTGTGTGGCACGGGGGACCTTAGTTCTTAGTTCAGCCAGGGATCGAACCTGCACCCCCTGCAGTGGAAACACAGAGTCTTAACCACTGGACCACCAGGGAAGCCCTGGTGACTTTCCCTTGACTTTTAATTGTAGCAGGTCAGTAACTGACAGAAATTCATTATGAAAAACAATTAAAAAGAAGATAGGAAAATTCCAAATGTCATCCCATAGAGAGCCAATCTATAGTTGTGTTTTAGGCACAGCAAAGCGAAAAGAATCTGTATTGTGAAAGGACCATGAGAGCAGGGGGGATATTATCTTCACTCAGTGTATCTCATACTCCATTTGTCAGCAATTTATTGACTGCTGACAATTTCGAACAAAGTTGTCAAGTGGACTGGGTTTCCCAGATGGCACTAATGTTAAAGAACCCATCTGCCAACGCAGGAGACATAAAAGACATGGGTTCCATCCCTGGGTTGGGAAGATCTCCTGGAGGAGGGCATGGCAATCCACTTGGCTGGAGAATCCCATGGACAGAGGAGTCTGGCAGGCTAAAGTCTATGGGGTCGCAAAGAGTCGGACACAACTGAGCAGCTTAGCACATACCCACGTCCAATGGATTGAAACAATGTCACAACATTACAGAATCTGTGGCACAGAGTTTATCTTTACTGTCCCAAGTTCGTTTCTCAATTCTTCCACTTCGAGATCATTCTCTGGTATCAGCAGCCTTGCAAATCTCCTTTGGTCCCCCAGTGATCATAATAAAAATAAAGGCTTTTTATTATGTGAGAGAAGAATTTTTCCAGCATCCTCTTTGCCTTTTCTCCAAGATCATCGGACATGGTAGTGACAGTTAGAGGTTGTTCGGCAATCCCGGTACCCACCTGGAGCATCGCTCCATCAGAACTTGGCAATGTAGTTGAAGACATGAGCCTCGGTCTCAGCGGAGACAGTGAGGTGGGGAATGGGGACGGGTCCTTAGCAGCCTCGGGAAGGCAATAAAACCACCACTTTATCTTCCTTGTGTTCACAAGCTGCATAGAATCTCCAGCTTCGGAACAGCTTTATAGCAAGACAGCCAACACTAACCGTGCACCTATGGAGTCCTGGGCTAGGTACTGAAGTGCGGAGATGAGGAGCAGGTGATCCAGCCCCGGAGGAGCTGATGGTAGACCGGCAGGGAGGCTGGTACCCAAGCAGATCATTTCTGCATCATCGGTTTCATGGGAGGCAAAGGGGCTGGATGCTGTGCAAGTGCTGAGGAGTCACTTAGTGGTGTCCAACTCTGTGACCCCACGGACTATAGCCTGCCAGGTTCCTCTGTCCATGGAATTTTCCAGGCAGGAATAATGGAGTGAGTTGCCATTTCCTACTCCGGGGGATCTTCCCGATCCAGGGATCGAACCCATGTTTCTTGAAGGAGGTAATTCCTGAGTTGAGTCTGAAAGAATAAATAAAAGGAGGAAGAGGAGACCATTCCAGTGAGAGTGAACAGTGTGGAGAAAACTACAGAGGCCTGAAACATCCCATTAAGCATGTGCTTAGTCATTCAGTTATGTCTGACTCTAAATGACCCCATGGACTGTAACCCACCAGGCTCCTCTGTCCATGGAATTTTCCAGGCAGGAATACTGAAATGAGTTGCCATTTCCTTCTCCAGGGGATCTTCTTGAGCCAGGGATTGAACCTGGGTATCCTGCTTTGCAGGCAGATTCTTTACTGTCTGAGCCACTAGGGAAACCCCAGTGACTTTTCCTTTCACTTCTAATTATAGTCTGCCTTAATCCATTGTGTGTGCTCAGTCACTCAGTCATGTCCAACTCTGTGACCCCACGGACTATAGCCTGCCAGGTTCCTCTGTCCATGGAATTTTCCAGGCAGGAATACTGGAGTGAGTTGCCATTTCCTACTCCGGGGGATCTTCCCGACCCAGAGATGGAACCCACGTTTCTTGCATCTTCATTGACAGGTGGATTCTTTATCACCCATTAAGCATAGGTAGCTACAGAACTCTTCTATCATCTGAGTGCAGAGGAGGAACCAGGAGAGATGGAGCTGAACCTGGAGAAGTTCAGGGAGAACCTTGCTTGCCATCTTCCCATGGAATCCAGATTTTATCTTGTGGCCACCGGGAGTCTTTCAAACTTCTTTTTTCTTTTAAATATTGTTAGGCAGTATTTGCCTAACCTTCATCCTCTGGCTTTTTGTTCTCCATTTCCTCAAATAATTTCCTGCCTCTGGAATTTTGATTCATTTGCATCTCTTCAGAAGTTTTGTATTTCTACTTCCCTGTACCAATTGAATTCTGCTTTTTCCTGCTTGGATATTATTTATAGTGACAGAAAAGATGCACACTGAGAGCAAGGTGTTGGAGCCTCTTTTATTAAATGCAGTTCCTTGGCATTGTGTAGGATGTGGCTTATTCTCAGATTGGGTGCCCAGTTATTTCTAGGGAGTTGGGTCTCTCTTCTATATTTTCCTTGGGTTGGAACTGGTCTCCTGTGTTCAAATATACATCAAAAAAAAAAAATTGAAGCCAAGTAGTTGGTAGAAAAACACTAGAGGAATTTTGTTTACGATTTTTAAAAATGTTTTACCAAGGAGAATTCCACACATGTACAAAGTAAACAGAATATGTATGTGAACCCCTTGTAACCTTCATCCAGCTTCAACAGTCTTCAGCGTCCTGCCAAGCTTATTTCATCCGTAACTCCACACACGCTTCACTAGATGAATTTTTCAGTGCTTTATTTGCAAGGTAAAATTACATATTGGTACATTGTATTAGTGTATATTTATTGGAAAAAAAACCCACATATAAGTGTATACTCACAGTTCAAACCTATATTGTTCAAGGGTCATTTGTAATAGATTCTTTGTACTGTTCGAACACTGCTGGTCACTGAGTGGTCAGTGTCTGCCCTGGTAGCTTGAGGTCGGTGAGCAAATTACCCTACAAACCCAAGTCTGCCATCTAGTGGCCGTAACGAGTAATTTCATTCTGGACCTCAAGGAGAAAGATTGCTTTTACACAGGCTGTTTTTTCCTAACACGTTTCCAGGAAGCAATTGTAATGAAATATCTGCTTTCTATTTCCATAAACGTAGTGTCGTATTCATCTAAAGCTGGAATTTATTTTGGCATAGTATTCTAGACAACTTTCTGTGTAGTCTCATTTTACTTAAAAAATCCCAGGATGACTATTGCATATTTTAAACCAAATCATGCCCTTGTGCACTTTTATTAATAGAACCACTGTAGGTAAGCAATGTGATTTTTCTAAACTCACCTGGAGGGTTTTTTTTTTTTTTTCTGCTGGATTGGCACCATTTGTGCATATGCTGTTGTATTTGCTTGAGTTCAGGGGAGCACAAATTGTTTTCCTTCTTTTGATAACTGTGATCTTCTGCTCAAGGGGGAATATTTCTGTCCCACCATAGCTTACTGAGGGGTCCAGGACTCAGTAGACTGTGGTTTCCACTACTTCTAGAGAGGAGCTAGAGAATGGAAATCCCATTTTGATTGGGAACTCTTGCTACGTGGGAGGTACTATTCTAGGTAGTGGTCTAGGTATTTAACAAAGAATATGTATCATTTGGGTATTAACAGATACACACTGCTGCTGCTGCTGCAGATACACACTGCTATATATAAAATAGATAACAGTGGCCTACTGTATAGCACAAGGAACTACAGGCAATATCTTGTAGTAACCTGTAATGGGAAAGAGTCTGAAAAAGAATATATATATGTAGTATATACACATATAAGTATATACTATATATATATATGGGCTTTCCCGGTGGTGCTAGTGGTAAAGAACCCTCCTGCCAATGAAGGAGGTGTAAGAGAGGCTTGTGCAATCCCTGGGTTGGGAAGATCCCCTGGAGGAGAGCATGGCAATCCACTCCAGCATTCTTGCCTGGAGAATTACTACGGGCAGAGGAGCCCGGTGGGCCATAGTCCATAGTGTTGCAAAGAGCTGGACACAACTGAAGCAGCTTAGCATACACACATGCATTTTATATATGTAAGACTCTATCTATCTATATATCATATATTCTTATATCTGTATAAGAATCTATATATATCAGTAAGAATCTATGGCATATATATGAATCACTTTGTTGTACACCTGAAACTAACACAACATTGTAAATCAACTATATTTTAATTAAAAAAAGAATATCATTTAATACACCCAGTCACCTTTAAAGAAAGGGATGATTGCTATTTCCAGTTTACAGGTTGGTCAGTCAGAGTATGGAGAAATTAAATGAATTATCCTGGATGTGAATAACTATTGCAAGGCGATCTGAGGCCCTACAGTCCCTATCCTTAAACACCTCACTATACTGCCTCCCACATGAGCAGATAAAAATTGGAAATTATATGTTAGAAAACATAAGCTCATGCCTCTGCCAGGCTATTTACCTCGCTGGATAGTTGCTTCAGCCAAGTGGCCCTTGAAAACATGACTTTGACAGGTCAGATGAAATGTGCCCAAAAGAACTTGGATAAGACCACTGTATGCTATCACCCCTGATTCAAGATGAACAGGTAGGAACAACATGTATTGGCCTTGATTGAATTTAATTACTGGAATGTGGCCACAGCAGAGAGAGGAATTTCTGTATGCACTGAGCTTCCTAATGGTCATAGTAGACATCACTGGAAACTCATGGCAAATAAAGCTTTTTGCCTGTAAAGCAGAACTGGAATACCCTGTACAATTACTGTATTAACGCTCGATACCCCAAAACACAGTTCAACCTGTACTTCTGTTCTCCACCTGGGTTTGTAGACGGGACACAAATTCATGTTCATTCTTCCTGGTTTCATGTGTTATTATTAGCTGGCTCTCAGTTTATAGTCTAATTCCAGGAACTGGTGAAAAGTGACAGATAAGAGAACTGAACTAGAAGAGCAGTCTTAACAGCTGGAAATTGGTGCCCAGAAAGGCTAAGGGGCTTGCCCAAGGTCACACAGTCCATTAGTGGTAGAACCGGAATGAGAATTCTGGTTTCCGGATTCTCCATTCAAAAGCATGGTGTTATTTATACTACTTGCCGTTCTGGATTATTCTTTCTGCTGTTCACAGCACAGAAATCTTAACAGCAGACTACATCTTCTGCCTCTCAACTTTGTCTGAAATCTTTTAGGGAATGGGATGAGCAAGACATAGGAAAATGCATTCATATGTATATGTACTTCATTGACTATTTCAATATTTTCAACATTGCCATGTTTTAATGTGAAATAATTGAAAATATGACTCGGTCTCCTAGAGACAAGAAATTTCTGGGGGTAGATAATATTGTGAGTATATTTTTATAGTGTTTTTCCAGGCACAGAAGTACCACTTTACATGTTTATTTACTTACTCTTATTATATAGCATTGATCTGCGAATCAACTTCTGCTCCATTTAATAATGATGTTATTTTATTCTTATTTAAAACAACTAATATTGTTTAGTACCCAATGGATAAAGCCTTTTTCCAGACATTATCTCTTTACACCTTCATAGCAATCCTGCTAAACAAAAAGGACAGGAGGACTGAATCCCCATTTTGCAGATCGAAAATCAAATTACGAAAGGATTACGTGTCACAGCTGATTAACCAGACTCAGTTCACTTTACTCCTACATCAGTGTTTATGCTCAGCCTCTCCAGCTCTGGTTCTCTCCTGCAGAGAGTTTCAGAATCCTCTGCAATGCTTGTTAAGCACCGGTGGCTGGGTTCCGCCTTCAGAGTTGGTGTGGTTTAGTAAGTCTGGGGTGGGGGCCCAGGAATCTGCATTTCTGACAGATCCCCAGACAATGCTGGAATGGGGAACATACTTGGAGAACTGCTGCTCTAGAGCTTTGCCATAACATTTTTGAACATTTGGCAGATAATCAATCCCTTCTCTGTGATACCGAAAGTCAAAAGACTCTGAAAGCTAAACATTTTTCCCTGAAGGTTGGTGCAATCTCATTTGGCAGCAAAGCCCGACCTGAACTGAGGTGAGGCTATTTATATTCTTTCTTTATCCCCTGGTGTGACAGTATATACTGTTTGCTGCAGAAACGTTAATGCGTTGGATTACTGGGGGTGCCCCAGACCTTTCTGGGCGGTGTTCCATAGCAGACACACTGTAATTCCTTTTAGAATCTGAAAAACCCTGAAATCCAAAACACATTTAGTGCCGAAGATTTCAGATAAGGGACTGTACATTTGTACTCACCTGACAAAACGGATTGTACTCTTTGCTTTTGACGTCGCAAAAATGCCATTTTTAGATAGCCACAAAAGGCTACACACTTCAACTTAGTATATACCTTTTGAGACATCTTTTTGGAAAGGTGTTTCAAAAGCTTCTATCCTTTAGAAAAGCTGCAGCCTGCTGATCTGTAAGGAAAAGGATTAGGTAGCCCTTCCCCCAGTCACCTGGGAAAAACCCAAGGTCATGGTGATCTGAAATGGATATGTCCTGAAGCTTAATTATATTTATAGGAACACCATCAATAAGGACAATGATGCTTTGGACCAGACTCACTCTGAAGCTTTGGTTTTCCACCTGGGAATGGGATGCTCTGAAGGCTGCAGGTTTGGGTGAGGAGGAAGGAGAGGAGGGCTCAGTCATTTTATTTAATAATGAGTCAGGCTGAAATCATGAGACAGTTATTCAGATCTCCCAAACATCATTTCATTTAAATGAGAATGCTTCTTAGAGCTATTATAAAACCATAAAAAGCATATTCATCAGGAAACACCAACATGGACTGTAACTGGATTATATGAAATTGCCCGAGCTAAAATGAGTTACAGAGCAAAAAATAGTTTAAACCTTCACAATTCATTTATGTGGAGCTTGGAGTTTTGTCTTCCATTCCCAGAATCATCGGGATTTGTGGCCACTGAACAGAGGTAGGTGTGGTCCCCCAGCTGTGCTTTCTGGAAGCCCCCTCTTTCCCAGACAGTGCCCTACAGACCCAGAGTTCATCATGTTCAGAGACTGACAATCAGAGATTGTCCGGAGAGCAATGTGCCTGGAAGCCGTCACTGTCTCCCTCCCAGGAACAAAGCGGCTCTTTGCTACCTGTGTTTCTGTCTTTTTTTTTTTTCTATTTATTATTATTATTATTTGGCTGTTCCATGCGGCTTGTGGAATAGTGATTCATGGGCCAGGAACAGAACCCATGCCCCCTGCGGTGGAAATGTAGAATCTTAACCACTTGGATAGCCAGGGAAGACATAACTATGTTTCTGGCCCAGCAGGGTCCTTGCCCCTGTAAGATCTGCCCTCTTGGACACTTAATTCTCTGGGTCTCTATTTCTCATTCATCTACTTTTCTATTTTCTAGATCCATGTACACTCTTCAATGAGGGTCAGAACTGAATTGATTGATTGGTCTCCATTTGTCCGCTGTCCTCTGGGAGCCCTACTTTGTACATCAGGCCACCAATTCAAACAGTTGGACTCTCTGAGCACTTTAGTTGCGGAACCTTCTAGATGGATCCAAAGAGTAATCTCTCCAATTTTCCAAAAAGATTAACTCCCCACTCCATCAACACTACAGGCCAGTTGAAATAGTTCACTGAATGTCTCCCCAAGCGATATACTGGTTTTGTTCTTAAGAAACTTCTATTCTGGATTTGGTGTCTTTATTTGGAGATAAGGTTTCAGATATCCAAGCTGAGCTCTGTTTAGCAGAGCTGCTGCAGCCTTGATCTGTGCACTGCAGAACCCCTCAGCATCCTGGACCATGTGAGTGACAGGTGCCCTGAGGCTTGAGTGGTGTACAACCTGCACAATCATATATGGCAGCTCTTTAGTGTCTCATACTTTATGAATAAAAATTCCAAGAAAAGGACTTCCCTGGTGGTCCATTGGTTGGGACTTCATGCTTCCACTACAGAGGGCACAGGTTTGATCTCAGGTTGGGCACCTGCCAGGTGCAGGAGGTGCAAGTTTGATCCCTGGGTAGGGAAGATCCCTTAGAGAAGGAAATGCCAATCCACTCCACTCTTGCCTAAAAAATCCCGTGGACAGAGGAGCCTGGTGGGCTATGGTCCATGGGGTCGCAAAGAGTCGGCCATGACTAGCACGCATGGAGAAACTAAGATCCAGCATGTCAAAATAAATAAACAAATTTCAGTTCCTCTTTAAAAAAAAATATTCCAAGATGACAGGACTCATTAGAGGATCAAGTCCATACGTCCCGAGATCTGTGGGATTTACATAAATCCCAGGATATAAATACTTCTGTAAAGCCTGCATGTCTGTCTGGACAAGATCACCATCAGAAGACCAGGTTTCAAGCTCCGGAGGCCGATAGACTATGGTAGTAATAGCACCTGCTGTTGTTTCCAGTGGCTTAGGCCCTGGGCCAGGTATTCATCAGCTTTGCTAGAGCTGTCAAAGCTGAGTGATGCTTATTCAGCTGTCCTTCATCCCATTCCATTCCCTTTCTGTATTTACTCACTCCAAAGAAGGCATTTATAAATGACCAGCCTTGACTGTTTATAAACAAATCAGAAAACCCATGGCATCTGGGGATATTAGCGAATGAATGGCCGTCGGCTTAGTTGCAAGAAATCAATCATCATGTGTTTATTTAGTGCCTACTTTAGGGTGCTGTGCGGATGCAGACATCAGAGGCACAGCTGACGTCTTCTGAGTTCTTGTGCATTACCCACGTGGGGATTCTTTTAATGTTTTAAGTTTATGAGGTCACTCTTAATATCTCTATTTTGTAGATGAGGAAGGTGAAGAGTAGAGTGGGTAGAGTAATCCAAGGTCATAGGATTAACAAGTGCCCACATGTGTATTTGAACCCAAGGCTTTCTATTCTTCAATTTGTTGATATCATATTGATTTATTTGCATATATTGAAGAATCCTTGCATCCCTGGGATAAATCCCACTTGATCATGGTGTATGATCCCTTTAATGTGTTGTTAGTTTTGGTTTGCTAATATTTTGTTGAGTTTTTTGCCTCTGTGTTGATTGGTGATACTGGCTTGTAATTTTCTTTTTTTGTATGATAACATTGTCTAGTTTTGGTATCAGGGTGATGGTGGCCCCATGGAATGAGTTTTGGAGTATTCCACTCTGCAATTTTTTGGAAGAGTCAACTCAACACTTTCTGATTCCAAATTTTGCCCTCTGAATCAATATCCTCTGCTGTTTTCCCCTTCCTGACCTCCCAGGCTGTTCAGTTCATAGCCCCATCTTTATAACTCACACCCTAACAGACTGATGGGACTTTAGATAAAGTGACTGCAGAGGCTTTATAACAGGCAGGAAGTAAGTTCCTTCTTTAGGCCGACTATACAGTATTGATGATACAAAGTGGGAATGACCTCAAGAGGAACTCAGCCCCATTAGCTAACTTCAGCCAGAAAAAGACAGCTAGGCCCTTGGCTTTGATGGTCTCCTTCAGTTAGTTAATAATAAATAACTCTGTACATGAAGTCCCTTGTTCTTTGACTTGGGGCTACACTTCACAGCTGACTCACCCTGCCGGTTCCATAGGGAATCATGCTCCTCTGAGTTAGTCATGGAAGAAAGCATTATGGAAGTTTTCCAACTGCTGGAATGGGGCACTGCTCACATCTGAGTGTCTTCCAAGCTAAAGTCATTTCCTCCAGGTTCTTTGGAGGAGATCTCTAGGGTCTTAATTAAGCCCCTGAACCAGTGCCTGGGGAGTAGCCAGTCTTCCATTTGAGCAGTCTGGTGACTTTTGGGTACATTCCCCTGAGCTTCCAGCTGAGGACATGTCAAGCCCTCCATTCTTCAGGAAAGAATGTGGTTCTACTTTCCTCTCATTTAGATGTCAGCTCTGGCCAGACATATAGTGTGGGGCCTCCAACCTATGAAACCTGGGTCTATGACCTTGAGGGAAAAAGCATTAGGAAAGATGGGCTGGAGGCCGTGGGCCCCCTACTCTACCGTGGGTATATTCTAAGTTCTGTCTTTGTTTCAAGATAGAGCTCCAGAAAGCAGAATCTTGGGACCATTTCTCCTCATGGAACTGCCTTTGCATTTCCCCAGTTGTTTGGAGATGCAGCCATATGGAAATCACATCTTTCTTCTATAGTGTTAATTATCATGGAGCACAGAATCCAGCCTGCCACCAAAATGCTCTACACAAATTTCCACACAAGCAGCTGCTTTTCTAACTTAGTGGCAAGGAGAAGAAAAAAAAAGAAACAAAATGTTGCTTCTCTTGAGGAGATGGTCTGCTTCCTCCATTCTTATTGGATCTTGTAACTATCACCTTTGCCTGTTAACTCCGAGACCCAGAGCCCGTTTCTCAGTGATGCTTTTGATCCTTGTGATCCTCTCTGGTCAACTTTTATGGTCTTAGCACTCTAGTTTAATTTCATTATCAATACTCTACATAGATTTTGGAAAGCATCGGGGGACAGATTTTTATCATTAAACATTTGCTAAGTGTCAGCTCTGCAAGAGTCGTTGTGTGGTAGAGGGCTCAGTGTGTGATGTTCAACAGAGGATCACAGAGAATGACCTTGGACTTGAAAATAATGGCAGCTGGCACTGACTATATTTGTACATACGAGCTGTGTGTGCTGTGCTTAGTCGTTCAGTCACGTCCAACTCTTTGTGACCCCATAGACTGTAGTCTGCCAGGCACCTCTGTCCATGGAGATTCTCCAGGCAAGGATACTGGAGTGGGTTGCCATGCCCTTCTCCAGGGGATCTTCCCAACCCAGGAATTGAACCCGGGTCTCCTGCATTGCAGACGGATTCTTTACCATCTGAGCTACCAGGGAAGCCCTGTATATATGTATGTTTGTTTATTTGTATTAGGCTATTTGAAATAGTAGAAAATATAAAAACTATTATGTATTTATGAGCTGAGTGATACCTTCGACATGTTAAACTAATAGTATGAGATGAAATATGATGATGCACCATAGGAATGTAGAGGAGGGGGCACGTGGGGAGGCCTGAGATGGATTCCAGGAAGATGTTTAGCATGAAAAACCAGTGGTAGAGGGCATGTGTTGTTCAGTCACTAAGTCACTTAGATGTAGACCCACTCCAATCCCACAGACAGAGGAGCCTGGCAGGCTACAGTCCATGGGGGTCACAGAGAGGCAGACATGACTGAGCATGACACACACCATGTTTAATTAGTCATGAAAATAAGGGAAAATGTGGAGACAAATGCAGTGGTACATTTTCCCTTGCTGTGTGAAAAATAAAATACCAACCAAGCAAAAGCAGGAGATTCTCAGGTTTTAATGTCCCTTGACCCAGCAGCTTTACTTTAGCTTACCTGCCAACAAGCCAATTGCCTATCAAACAACGGTAAATTCAGAGTGAATTCAAACACTACATTCATAGTGATTTCTTAGCAACTCCGAGAGAGGCGCCTTCATGAAGTAACACTGAATTGTCCACTGACCTCACTTTTGCTCCCTGCTAGGGTGTGTCGATGACAGAGTAACCACTGGCCCAGCAGTGGGGGACCTGGATCCCGACCCAGCTCCTGGAGTCTCCAGGAACATAATGGGAGATACAAAGAGCTCTTTCTCTGGGACTCATTTTTTTATGACCTCAGTATCTCCTGCATGTCTTCCAGATCTGAAATACCATTTTGCTTTTGCTTTCCTTGTCAGCTTAGAATACTTATCTTGCAGTATCCTTGGTGGCAAATATTATTTTCCTTATTTTACAAATGAAAACACCTAGATTTCCGATAGTTCTGGGACCCAGAAATGATAGCCTACAGCGAACAGTGTCAGATTCTTGATCTCCAAAGAGGATTTAGCTTCTGGACCAGGGACCAGGCTTGATCACTCAAGAGCTTTTGTGTAGTAGAGTTTTATTGAAGTATGAAAAGGAACAGAGAAATCTTCTGACATAGACATCAGAAGGGCGATGGAGAGTGCCCCACTCACTAGTCTTTAGCAAGGGCGTTATATACTTTTAAAATTAGTTATTGCAGTAAAGCTACAAAAGAATGTCTCAAGGTTGAAAAGATCTTACTAGACCCACTCCCACAGTTTACATTTTAGGGTAACAGGACTAAAACTTGACAATAGAAAGATTTTACCAGACCCACTCCCATAATATACATTCTAAGATATCAGGATTAGTCAGAAGGTGTTCAGGAAGGAGAAACTGTTCTCAAGCAGGATACATTGTTGTTATATAATCCTTAGTACAGAGTTTAAACTGAGTTGTTTGTTGTGTAATCATCAGTTCTGGGCTTAAAGAAAAAAATATTTTATGTGATTAAGACTAAGGAATGTAGAGGAAAAAAACAACAAAAAAAGACATTTGTCCTTTCCTCCTCCTTGAGAATTCCAGACTGCTATCTCCTCCTTGAGAGCCCCAGACCCCTTTCTCCTCCTGGGGGACCCCGGACTTCTTATCAACCTGCCTAGGAACTGACTCTTTCAGTAAGACATTAAAGCTATAAGATATTATACATAGCTTTAAAGCTACATTAAAGCTATGCTTCTAACAGCAGTAACTGGCATAGCCTTTGAGGAGTTGCTTTCATGCTTGGCGAATGACCAGGCAAAGTCTTGGGCACCTTTCGCTTCCAAACTGAGAGGACTCCACCTGTAAGTGTGACCAGACCAATTCCTTTTCCTCATTTTGCGAATGCCGATATCCAAGAACAATTAACAAGGGAACTTTCTGGGTCGATCATATCTCAAAGAATTCCGAGCACTTGGCCATTTACATGATGATGGCTCCTAGAGACCTTACCTAGGAAAAGGAATCTTTTAGGATTTCCGACTTTACAGAATAGTTGGAGAGAAGATAAGACAGTTCTGATGTGGTCTTGCGTTATATCCACCTTAGTGTGAGGGTGGCAGAGGGCCATACATGTTTAATCTTGGGCAATGTGCTTTATCTCCAAGCTGCAATTTCCTGGTCTACTACTTGATGAAAATACCTTGCTTAGAATTGTTGCAGTGTTGAAAGTAAATAGTGAAATGTGTTTGACTGTCCAGCACAGAGCCTGGTACAGATGAAGAGCTCAGTAAATGCTAGTTGGTACTGTTGCGGTGATGACCCCTTGGTTCCATCCCATCTGTTTTGCATCTCTAGTTCCAAATGACTGCTAAGAAATATGATTATTGTAATGATGCACTACTCTTCAGCACTATCTTTTGCATGGATAATAAGAAACACCCTTGGGCATGCTGCCTGGGAGAGAATTCTTCCCTTGGTTATATTCCATAGAGTTCCCGTAAGTTAATTTTCAATTAGAGTTGGAAGAGATCTCTGCGGTTACCTAGTCCACCCTGATTCTGGGCCATGCCTATGATGGTTCGGTACATTTGGTTTCTATTCAACACATGTTTATTGAAGCTCTGTGCTCTGTTCCCTGTTTATGAAATCCAAGCCATCAAAACTAGATCTCAATGATGATGGACCAAAATGCTATTTGCACAGCAACCCGTGGTCCTAAAAGGAGGAACTTCACACCCGCCAATGTTATTGGACACTGGTTATCTGCCATCTCCTCTCTTTTTCCTAAGAGGGAACCCCGTTTTTTCAGGCATATCCACTATTCCCTCATTCAGTCCATGTAGCTAAAGAGAGGCTGACTCCATCTTGATCTCCATCCTAAGTCTGATGAGTTTAAGAGCAATCCTATCCCAGCTGGCAGTGACTGGCTCACTAATAGACATCCAGGCTTCTAGGTATGTCAACAAAACAATCTACATGTTATTTAAACCAATTTGAGTTGGGTTTTCTATGGTTCAAAGTCGAAAGTATTCTGAACCACCCATTTAACATGAATCAATTCTAGTTGGAAATGTTAGAGCTTCTGGTTTAGATTTTCTTAAAAAAAATTTTTTTTTTTTCGATTTATTTGGCTGCATCAGATCTTAGTTACGGTACTCGAGATCTCTAGGTGTGGCAAGAGAACCATTAGTTGTGGCATATGGGATCTAGTACCCCATCCAGTGAGTCTTAGCCACTGGACCATCAGGAAAGTCTCCTTGACTTCGCTTTTTTATTCCTTTCACAAGTTTCCCTCGACATTGAGTGGTGATTGGCTGTCAAGTAGGACTGGCCTGGAAATGGCATGGGATAGACTGATCAAAGCCTATTACATTCACGTTGATGTATGGCAGAGGCCAACACAATATTGTAAAGCAATTATCCTCCAATAAAAAAGAAAAGAAAAGCCTATGACACAGTCACAGGCAAGGCCAAAGGAGTGGTGCTTACATTTCAGAAGTGTCAAAGGATAGGTATTAAGTGATGGAACATAAAATCTTATATAATTTGAGTAGAAAAAATGGTACAGTTTGTTGGTGGGGAATTCTTCTGCTCCTCCTCACCCTTCTCACTTACTCCTGAGGAGACAGAATGACAGAGCTGATTGGTAGATTGGTGGAGTGGATAGAAAATGCTTAGCTTGGTTCATCACTCTTGTCTTCCTCTTGGGGTTGGGTATGCCTGAAGGAAGCAGGAATTCTTTTCCATCCTCCATGTTTTGAGCTTCACCTGGACACACTCATTGAGGAAAGGGCTGCCCTGGACCAGTTTGTTTGTAATTAATGAGGAAGTCTGGCCGGTCCCCTGGGGCTCTTCCTCGATTACGTAGCTTACACTTAGCCAGCCCCCGGAATGAATAAGTGTGGTATTTTGGCCATCATTTTTATTTGCTTATTTTGTTGCCAAGATTGTTTAGAACCAAGGTTATTTTTCTGGACCCCCAACCCCGCAACAGAGTTGATTCTCGTGATGAATAGGGACTTGTCAGAAATCATCACCTAGGGTAAAAGCACTGTAAGAACCATGCCTCACTAATTAAAATGGTAGAGCTGGTCCCAGCTTGCATATTTTCTTTTTTTATCCTTAGTTAAAATGAGTTCTTAGCCATTTGGGTCTTTAGTCCTTTGAGAAGCTGATGCTTAAATTTACAGATGCTCTCCCCAGAAAAAGCCACAAACACACCATTTTCACACCATGTCAGGGTACGCAGGTATCCCCCTCCACATCTCCTCTGGGACCCTTGTGGGCCCATGCATCTCAGGTTGACTCCCAAGTTAAGTCCTTAGAGGGTATCTCACTGAACAATAGATATAAACTGAAAAAGAAAGAAATCTGTAAAAAAAAAAAAAATGTGTGATGATGCAGGCAGCATATAATGGTACCCGGGAATGCACGTCCAACGTGGAGAGTGAACTCTGTGTTGGAGCTGGACACTGTCTGAGTGACAGAATCAACTAGAACAGTGGTCCCCAACCTTTCTGCATCAGAGACCAGTTTCGTAGAAGGGGTATGCTTTTGGGATGTGCATTTTATTTCTATTCTTATTATGTCACCTCCACCTCAGATCATCAGGCATTAGATCCTGGTGTTTGGGGCCCCTTGTCCTAGAAGGTTTAAACAAAGAGACTTTAATGAAGAGACTGCCCAATGAAGAATATCATAACTGACTGAGGGTTGAGATACTCAGAGGCTGGCAATGGTGGGGACATGTTACCACCTTCAGGGTCAAGGAAACAAAGAGAAGAAACATTACTAGGCCTAGCAGAGCTCAAATTAAGTTCACCAGGGGGCAGCTGTGTCACATGAAAATGCAAACATGCCCCCAACTCTTTCTGTCACTGACCCCTGACCTCCTGCTGGGGCCTCCCATTGGCTGACCTCAATGGGAAGCCAGGAGATAAGGGAGCAGGGGTGTGCGTTCCATGGGAGCAGCTTCCTAGTCACAGAGCAAGGCCAAGAAGAGTAGAGAAGGAAGAGAGGAGGGGAACAGAGGATAACCAGGACAGAGCATCAGACCAAACTAAGGAGACAGGCAGAGCTGGGCGTCTGAGTGATACACTTGTGTGCTGGGGAGGTGCTGATCAGGCCTTGGTCTCTGTATATAGACTGGGATTGTACTGAGGACCAAGCCCAGGAGGAAGGTCATGTGAGTGTAGAAGAACAAAGCCCCACGAGGCCTTTTACAGAAAAAAAAAAAAAAAAAATTCCCCCTGCTGCTCTAGTCCAAAAGATAAACAACTCTTAAATTGTAAATCTGGATACTATGTTTAATTTAGAGGAGAGAGTATAGAAAAGTTTCCTAGAGCTGGTTGAATTTAAAGAGGACTTTAAGTGAATGCACCCAAGATACATTTGTTTTTAATTATCGTTTGCCTCATACATGCATTTCAAAATGCTAGGATTAATTGCCAGCTATGTAAATAAACATTAGTAATTAGAACATACCCAGAAAAGAGGAGAAGAAAAACGTTGTTACCCTACATGTAGTTTATTTTTATGATTTTTAATCTGAGATAATGTGTATTTCCAAAGTAAAAAAAAGTAAATCAGCAAGAGGAATCCCCATACTTAGTTTAAAAGATGATGTGTCAAATAGGTCATCTGTTACTGTTGATAAGAGATCCATCAGTATGAGAAAAAAAATAAAAGAAAGCCTCTCCCTCTTGACTGAAAATAATGGGTCAGAATAATTAAGTGATTTAACTTGATCTTGAACTGACATTTCAAATTCATCTTAACCCGCCAAGCCTTTGAAGTTCCACAGTGGCATCATTTTAATACTGGGGCTTTCAAGAGCTTTCTAAATAGGTCAGCATCTCATGTAATCTTCAGGCTGTCACTAGATATTTAGGATATTTGTTGGGAAGAGCAGGTGTTCTTTTGAACTTTCTCCTTTTAAAAACACACAATAATTCCATTTGATGATGGTGTGATTTGACAAGCCTGGAGGTATCAATGGCTGGTGAAGAAAAATAACCAAATAAAACACACAGCTGATAGTACATTCAGTCAAGGCTTTTCTTAAGCCATTTCTTAAACTATGTCGATAAGAATTTACATGTTGAGATGGTGACTTCTCTCCAGCTGAGCCTCCTTTGTGTTATAGACACAAGTCCCCTGGTATGGTACATTTAAATTTGCATGTAATTCTATAGAGATTGGACCATCAGACAATATAGGTATGTCCGAGATAATTAAAAATAGAAAAGAGAGACACTGTTGTAGGAGGTGGGAAGGTGGGCTGCATGTAAGGAATTGAATAGAAAAGTGGTAGTTAGAAGACGGCCAGTGGTCTTTAGGATTTATGCCAAGTGGAGCCCAAAAGAAGTGGCCTCTTCCCAGCCTGTCAGGAAGATATCTGGATATCCTGAATTTTAGGATTTTTACCTGGATGGAGAACCATTTGGAAAAGTCTTAACCTTCTCAAAGTTCAAAAGATATCAAAGTGGAATCTACTTCAAGCTAAGGATACAAGTTGCCCAATGGTGGGAGCTGGTATTATTTAAAACATGCCGACAGATAACCTGAATTCTCAGATTCCTTAAAATGTCATCAACTAGCTATTTTCTCATGCAGCAACTGGCTAAGTGAGCTTTATCTGATGATTCATGATGATAGAAGGGAAATGAAGAACAAACCAATATGTGGAGAAAGTAGAATTTAAGCCTGTAAAATGAAATCTTAAATATTTAGAGAAGGAACTAGATGAGAGACAATTAGATGAAACTGACAGTTTCTTACTCAGGGTCCAAGTTTGTTTTTGTTTTTTTATGCGCCTTATAGTAAAAGTGAAGGAAATGCCCAAGATTCTTATTCATATTTCAATAAACCATTGAGACTGGCCTGGTGAATTGGCTGGTAAGGTTGGCAGCCTGTAGGCAAACATTTGCATGAGTCCCTCTGGCTGGAAGGAAGGTGCCTTTTGGGAAGAGAAAAGAAGAATAGCCCCTCTGCTATGACGATGGTCCACAAGCTCAGCACTGGTCACTCAGCTTTAGGCACTGATGAAGCTGTTCTTATGAAGATTGTTTCATTAAACACACACACACACACACACACACACACACAGAGGCAGTGCTTAGGAAGAGGGATCTTCTCCTTTTATTAAGCATTCAACCAGAACTGGGACTTCCCTGGTGATCCAGTGGTTACGAATCTGCCTTGTAATGCAGGGGATGTGGGTTCAATCCCTGGCCAGGGAACTAAGATCCCACATACCATGGGGCAACTAAGCCTGTGAGTCACAACTAGAGAGCCCATGTGCTGCTACTACTGACCCTGCTCGCAGTAACTAGAGAGTCTGTGCCCTGCAACGAAAGATCCTGCATGAGGCAACAAAGATCCCACGTGCTGCAACTAAGACCCAACACAGCCAAATAAATAAATTAATTTAAAAAATCCAACCAGCACTAAGTATCTATGATGCTGAAGCTGAAGCTCCAATACTTTGGCCACCTGATGCAAAGAGCCAACTCGTTAGAAAGGACCCTGATGCTGGTATTTTCTAATGAATGAAAGCAAGAGGAGAAGGGGGAGACAGAAGATGAGATGGTTGGGTGGCATCACCGACTCAATGGACATGAGTTTGAGCAAACTCCGGGGATGGTGAAGGACCGAGAAGCCTGGTGTGCTGCAGTCCAACGGGTTGCAAAGAGTTGGACACAACTTAGCAACTGCACAACAACGACAGCAAAGTATCTATTATTTGCTTAGCTGGGCAGGTAAAAACTCCTGCCTTCATGTAGATTATACGCTAATGGAAGAAGTCAGTGTAAGGGAGGAAAAAGAATTTCCTCTGCTTTTCTGAGTTCTTGGCTGAGACCCCTGTAATAAAAGACAGATTAACAAGAGAAAAACACTTTTAAATTGAGAAAGACAAGCAGAAGTCTATTAACCTGTGTACCTCATGTATACAGGAAAAATGATAAACTCCCTCGAGACCACTCAAGTCACCACCTTAAAAAGCAGCTTGGACTAGAGACAAAGGAAGGATGTTGGCCTGGGCTGGCTGATTATGGGATGTTACCAGGAAAAGCACAATAAACAAGGCTGAGGTTGTGAGGCAGACTGAAGTCAGTGCCTTCTCCATTGATTAGATTTTCTTGTCATTTAGAGTCATCCTTCTCTTCCCGGTCCAGAGAGGGAGACACTTATAAACAGAGATTTCCTTTATTAATGTAAATTTCCCTTGTGAAAGGGTAACCTCTACTCTGTTTGCAGAGATTGTCCTGTATCTGCTGTTTCTCAAAAAACAATCAGCTCAAAATAACCCTTATGCCAGAGAGACATATTTTGGGGGTGATATATTCTGCTCGCCTTCACTGGACAAGACATAAGATAATTAAACTATCTACTCTGTTAGACTGGTAAATGGAAGAAAGGAAGACAGAGTGATAGGAAATGACTGCTGCTGCTGCTGCTGCTAAGTTGCTGCAATCGTGTCCGACTCTGTACGACCCCATAGACAGCAGCCCACCAGGCTCCCCCATCCCTGGGATTCTCCAGGCAAGAACACTGGAGTGGGTTGCCATTTCCTTCTCCAATGCATGAAAGTGAAAAGTGAAAGTGAAGTCGCTCAGTCGTGTCTGACTCTCAGTGACCCCATGGACTGCAGCCCACCAGGCTCCTCCGTCCATGGGATTTTCCAGGCAAGAGTACTGGAGTTGGGTGCCATTGCCTTCTCTGTAGGAAATGGCAAGCAGGGGTAAAGGTTGCAGTTTTAGGAAGGATGGCCAGGGAAGGCTTCAGTGAGAAGGTGACAAGTGAGTAAAGACCTGAAGGAGATGGGGGAACACTGCCTGTTGGTACCTGGAGAAAGAGTGGTCTGGGTGTTACCGAAAGGTGTGGGGTCTGGCTGCTCACTGCCCCAAAGCCAGAATCAGGCCAGGTTGGTGGAAAGGAAAGTTTGCTTTATTTCAGATGCCAGCAACTGGAGGAAGGGCACAGGGAGAGCAGATATCTGTCCAAAGACCAACTCCCCCTTACCCCGGCAGTCAGTGGGAAAGAGCTTTTATAACAGAAGGAGGGGCTACAGGCAGAAACAGCACGGTCAGTCTGGTCATTGGTGGTCCGACCAGCTTCATCTTGGTCTGACCAGCTACCACCTAGGTACAGTTAATCTTCAGTTCTGGGTTTCCCTGGTGGGTCAGCTGGTAAAGAATCCACTTGCAATGCAGGAGACCTCAGTTTGATTCCTGGGTTGGGAAGATCCCCTGGAGGAGGGCATGGCAACCCACTCCAGGATTCTTGTGTGGACAGTCCCCATGGGCAGAGGAGTCTGGCGGGCTGCAGTCCACAGGGTCACAAAGAGTCGGACACGACTGAGCGACTAAGCACAGCACAGCATCTTCAGTTCCGTTGTTCGTTTGTTCCCATTTCTTTGAGGCCAGTTCTCACAACTGTGGTGACTTATGTCATGGATACAGTCTGGTCACCATGTGGTTAGCTTCTTCCACCTGGTGTTTTAGTATCTGTAAGATGGCTCACAGGATATGGCTCAGACTGTCA
This sequence comes from Bison bison bison, assembly GCF_000754665.1. Lineage (NCBI taxonomy): Eukaryota > Metazoa > Chordata > Mammalia > Artiodactyla > Bovidae > Bison > Bison bison. The sequence continues at coordinate 5,256,678 of NW_011495047.1, forward strand.
TCTATAACCCTTGAAAAGGAACTAAAGGTCCTTGACTATGCTTAATGACTGCATTATTATTATTTGGTCTCCTTTGACTGTTTTCCTTTGTTTCTGCATTTCTCCCTTCTCTGATAAACTTATTCTTTGATATAAGTTTTCCACAGACAAGAGGCAGACTGAGGACACAGGGAGGAGGTCCAAGGACCATAGGGGTGTGCTCCGTTTAACAGGCAGGGGAAACTGGCTGATGCGTGCCCACCAGCGTCAAAGAACAGAAGGAGGCTGGTGTGACTGTAGCAGGGCAAGTAAGAGGATGAGTTATATGAGATGAGGCCATTTCTTCCTGGAGCCCAGCTCCACCAGGGACTCCAGAGGACATTAGTCCTCCCTGCCCCCGCCCAGGTTAGTAGTTTGGGGGTCTCTTGGTGATAGCACCTCTGACAGGATCATCAGAACCCCAGGCTGTGTATCAGCAGCAGGTGCTGCATTGAAAAGGTGTCACATAGCATCTCAGACAGGAGGTGCCCTCCAACTGGGCCAGAGGAAAAGAGAAAGCACACAGCATGTTGCAGAGACCAAGGGGCAGTTTGGGGAGACAGCCCTTAAGGTCTCAAGCCAAGTTCAGTGTGTTACAGAACCAAGCTTGGGTCCACCCCTCCACCCCAAAGCCCCGACTCTGTTCAGCAAAGCCAACCTACCAACATGGAGTTGTAGTTAAGGCTGCTGCTGCTGCTAAGTCACTTCAGTCATGTCCGACTCTGTGCGACCCCATAGACGGCAGCCCACCAGGCTCCTCCATCCATGGGATTCTCCAAGCAAGAGTATTGGAGTGGGGTGCCATTGCCTTCTCTGGTAGTGAAGGAAAGTATAGCATTTATATTTGCAAGCCACCAAACATGAGCTCATTCATTTCTGTGGTTTTGGGGGTAAGCTGCTTGATGCCTGCAGAACTAAAAAGAAGAAATAAATTATGGATTATACCCATTCTTTCAGCTATTAATAAATTCCTATTAATGTGTCTTTAGAACTTTCTTTTTACTTCTCGTTTTTTTTTTTTTTTTTTTACTTACTATTCTAGTTTCTTACTGTGAGTATAATTTAGCTTTTTTGGTTTTAATGAAAAGTGTGTTTCTAAATTGACATTTATTTAATGGGAAAATTGTAAGGTTAGAAATGAGGTGTTTGTTTCTCTTCAGAGTCCTAAAGCGCCATACATGATACTGTAGCTGGTACTCAGCTAAGTTATGCACTGCATGCGTGGCAGAACCTTGAAATACAATTTTTGATACACACAAGAAAAGAAAACCAAGTGAAGCAATGCACTCCGATGTGGGTAGTATTCTTCACCATTTGAGTCCACGATGGATTCTCTACTTCTGATCAAGTAGAGGTGATGGTTTTCATAGTAATGTGAGTTTCTGACTAATTCCTACTCAATGCTGCTGGATTTCTTTTTCTTACAGAATTAATTATTCTGTTCTTTCAAAAGGCATAATTACCATCACATGCTATTGAATAGGAGGCCAGCTCCTGAAAGAGTGTATATTTTTAAAATTAGCTTAATAATTTCTGCATTACACAATACAGGAACCAAGTATAATAAACGATAGTTCAAAACCAGCACCTCCTCAAGGCCTCCCACCCTGATGGAAGAAGAGTGGGCTAAAGCAGGCTCTACTGGTTTATCCATGGGTCTGCATAAGAGCAGGATGCTGTGGGTACATTTTGGCATAAAGAATTATATTTCTTTCATTAGCAATAAAAATGTATACAGAGGCAAAAATTCCTGCAAAGTAACTTTCTTCTCCCTGCAATCATTAAGAAAATGTCAACTGGTTCTGTGTGTCTCATTATCATGCCTTTCCTGAAGTTATTTGGACTTTCCCTCTGCAATCCGAGTTACAGTGAGATGGGGAGAAAATACAAAACGAAAGCACAGAGCCGTGACACAACCAAATTGCTAGCTTGATGCAGGCTCTAATAAAGGAAACAGCCTCCTGCAGGAGGAGTTTGTGGTGATGTAAGCTTACCAACTCTTTGAGGATTTGTGTGGTTCGTCATCTTATTGATTCACATTTCCTTAAGGTGAATGTACAGTTTACCTTATAAGGAAGGGGAGCTCACATAGCATTTTTGATTGCAGAAAATTCTGGTTCGTCGATAGCATTTTCTCTAAAGTAAATCTGCATTGCCTGGATTCACTCCTTTTGAGCAGGAAAGAAAAAAAAAAACTTATCAGTAATTTTTTTTTTCCCCATGTAAGTATAAAGTCTCCATCACTTAGGTTCCTAAAATGGGGTGAGACATTCATGGCTGTATTGTCATTACCTGAAGTTGGCAAACATCACTTCTGAACCATGGTGCTGTTTGACACTGGACCTCAGAACCTTTCTCAACATACCAATCTATATGAATTCATCAGGTTTGGTTTGTGAGATCAAACAATTTTTCAGATTCAAGTCTTGAATAAATATGTAAGTTTTCCATCCCTTTTGAAAATACTGTGTTATATATTCTTTCCTTTGACAGGAAATTCCTTTTAAAGTTTAATTAATTTGGCTGGGTGAGGTCTTAGTTGCAGCATGTAGGATCTGGATCCCTGACCAGGGATCAAAGCCAGGCCCCCTGCATTGGAAGCATGGAGTTTTAGCCACTGGATCCCCAGAGAAACCCCCCATCCCTTTTTAACTGATATTTTCTCTGTCTCTTAAAACTTTATCTCTGCTGAAATCCCTAAACCATAATGATAAGTGTTAGAAAAGATCAGATAAAAATATATAAGTTCTCAGCATCTAATTTAGCTGAAGAAAAATGACCACAGGATTACCATAAACCTCTCTTCGGGTTCCAACAGTGTCTCCAGTCTTTCTAATCTCTGGGATAAAACCTTTAGCAGCAAAGAATTCATAATGACAAACATCTTGGCATCATGTCTGCCAAGAAAATTTCAGTTGATCCAAATGTCAACAAAACTAGGTGTCACTTCATCACTCCCCTCCAAAAATGACACTTTGTTCTTGTAGAAGGCATGCTATAAAAAGTCTTAACTGATTCAACTTAAGATCCTCCTCTTTCCTTAGGTGGACATGTAATTTTGTTTAACTATAATCCAGACTTATGCTCAGGCTCCTTGGTAAGGTCAAGAGCCCAGGGCAACATCAGCATAACTTCTAAATGGCTTGTCCAATTGTTTTTTTCAGATCATAACAATGATCATAATTCAAACAGTATACCTGACTAGTTTTTTCCTTTAATAAATGTTGTTTGATTTAATTTTTTTTTTGCATTTCATCTGGACTTGTGGCATCATGGAAACTCAGTGTGAATTTCAAGTTGGGGTAGCCCAGGTGAAAACTGCCTAGCTCTCTATTTCTTAATTAAAAGTCCAGCTTGTCAAATAGCTTCCTTTTTGTTTATATGCCTACAGTCTCTGCCCATGTCTGATGACTCCCTTGGTTACTTGTCCACAGAGATTTCAGTTCATTTCACTTTGATTTCCAGTCTCATTACGGGTGGTTCTGTTTTCTCTTGCCCTTCCCCCAGGACAGCGCCCTATGTCACTTCTTATACGCTGGGCCTGCTGTGCAGCCAAATTGATTTCCACTTGGCCGTGTCAGGGCTGCAGTCCATATGGAAATTCTGGAAAATACTAGCATTAGTTTGGAGCAAGATGGTGTCTAAAACCACATTGTGATTTAAGAAGCAGTCAGAGGTTTTGACGTCAACCACTGTTGCTGTATATAAATCAATCATTTTTTCTGAAAATCCAAGTTAAGTTTTATACGTACATGAGGGTAGGGGCAAGGCCTGTGGTTATGTCATCACTCTTCAAACACCATTGTATAAAATTAATGATAAATTGAAAACATACATTCAGTTCAGTTCAGTTCAGTCGCTCAGTTGTGTCCGACTCTTTGCGACCCCATGAATCGCAGCACGCCAGGCCTCCCTGTCCATCACCAACTCCCGGAGTTCACTCAGACTCACGTCCATTGAGTCAGTGATGCCATCCAGCCATCTCATCCTCTGTTGTTCCCTTCTCCTCCTGCCCCCAAATCCCTCCCAGCATCAGAGTCTTTTCCAATGAGTCAACTCTTCGCATGAAGTGGCCAAAGTACTGGAGTTTCAGCTTTAGCATCATTCCTTCCAAAGAACACCCAGGGCTGATCTCCTTCAGAATTAGAACCATATATAAGAATGTTCTTCTGTCTCTATTATCATCACTAGGTAAGCCACTTTTAAGGATCCTTCCCCAGTGTAGCAAAGTGAAGGTTCTTTAGATTGAACCAATGCAAATTTTGGTACATGTACTTGTTTGGGACCAAGCAGATGGTTGATTGATGCTTTAAAAGCAAAATGTTAACCAACTGTTTTTCTATCTTGTAAACCCAGCCTCTGCTTTTGTTTATCCTCTGTCTCTTAAACCAAGGATGTCTTCTTCGAAGTAGTTCTTTGGTAAATTTTTGTCTCCCTCTTTTGTTTACATAAAGCTTTCTTTAAACCCACATCTCCTAAGATCTTTATATGAAAAATGTGGTTCTTGTACCAGCAGCATCTGCATCACCTGGGGGCTGGTTTGAAAATGCAGAATCATAGATCCCACCCTGGAGTCTGCATTTTAACCAGGATTCCACACCCCACTCCCTGGCCCCCCTCCCAGGATTCTTGTCACACTGAGGTCTGAGAAGCACTAAATAAGGAATTTTTCAGTAGCAATTTTCCAGGACCTCTGAGTGGCTGAAAAAAAGAGATGGGGTATATGTAAAATGAGGGCCAAGAGATAGAGCAGAAAGTGCTTGGGCTTTGAAGTCAGACATACCCAGATTCAAGTCTTGGCTTTTGTTCATTTGTATTTTTTTGATTCCACATATAAGTGATATCTTATATTTGTTTTTCTCTTACTTCACTTAGTATGACGATCTCTAGGTCCGTCCATGTTGCTGCAAATGACATAGGGAACTCTACTCAGTACTCTGTAATAGTCTGTATGGGAAAAGAATCTTTAAAAAAAGAGTGGATGCATATATTAATATATGTGTAAGTGATTCACTTTGCTGTACACCTAAAATTAACACAAAATTATAAATCAATTATACTCCAATAAAAATTTTTTTTCAAAAATCTTGGCTCTACTCCAGAGATCAGACAAGTAATCTGTGATCTCTGAGCCTTGGCTCTAGCATCTATATTTTGTAACTCCTCGTATCAAACTATTTTTTGATGAGGATGAAACAAGATGCGTTCATATCAGTGGGATACACTCACCCACAGCTGATGCCGATACATGTTGATTTCATCCTGCATCGCCTGTCATGTGCCTCTTCCCCACTCTTGATAGTTTTGTCTTTTGAAAGCATCTCCAGTCATGCAGTGCAATGATTATGCACTTTTAATGTGTTGGGCCTGGCATAAATATGTCTCAGTATATGTGTTCAGAAAAAATAATATCACAAATAACCTAACTCATCAAATATGAATAGTTGAAGGATTGTAAGCAAATACACTGGAGAGTTCTGACAGAATGAAATTATTGATGAAATCAGGACATGCTTCAACATTCTTCCTTCCTGGGTGGACTGACAAATAGCCAAATGTTGATGAAGATGAAATATGTCTCTGTTATCTTCTCGTGTCTCAGGCCATCATCTTCTTTGCATTTCAGTGCACAATCGGTGTTTCCATATCAACCTTAACCATCCAGAAGCTGCCTGTGGTTCTGATCCTGGCTGCACTGTGCAATTTTTCCTCCAAAAAAAGTTTCTTATCCTGGGTTCTGTTCTCTGTACTGTTGAAACTGGGTGCCTGTTATGTTTTAGAGCTGTGATTTCCAAAATGTGATCTCGGGACCAGCAGTAGCATCACTTGAGAACTTGTTGTTCAGTCGCTAAATTGTGTACAACTCTTTGTCACCCCATGGACTGCAGCATACCAGGCTTCCCTGTCCTTCACTATCTCCTAGAGTTTGCTCAAACTCATATCCATTGAGTCAGTGATGCCATCCAACCATCTCATCCTCTGTTACCCTCTTCTCCTCCCACCCTCAATCTTTCCCAATGTCAGGGTCTTTTCCAATGAATCAGCTGTTTGCATCAGATGGCCAAAGTATTGGAGCTTCAGCTTCATCATCAGTCCTTCCAGTGAATATTTAGGGTTGATTTCCTTTCGGATTGACTGGTTTGATCTCCTTGCAGTCCAAGGGACTCTCAAGAGTCTTCTGCAGCACCACAGTTCAAAAGCATCAATTCTTTGGCGCTCAGTCTTCTTTATGGTTCAACTCTCACATCTATACAAGATTACTGGAAAAACCATAGCTTTGACTATATGGACCTTTGTCAGCAAAGTGATGTCTCTGCTTTTTAATACATGGTCTAAGTTTGTCAGTTTGAGAACATGTTAGAAATGTACGTTCTTACAGCCTAGCATAGAACTACTGAATCAGAATGTTTGGGGGTGGAACCCAGAAGTCTGTGTTTCTCCAGACCCTCCATGTGATTCTAACATGCTCCGTTTGGGGAACCAGCTGCATTAGAATGAGCTGTAGAATTCTAGAAGGGGAATGGACTGCAGGACTATAAACACAGCAGAATTTCCCTGCCATAATGATCCCCTAGTCAGCACTTAGCTATGTGATTCACTCCTCTGGCTGCATCTGCAAGTCACCTGGCAGCTTTAAACAATACTAATTACTTGGATATTACCCTCTGATGATTCTGATTTAATTGGCCTGGAGTGTGGCTGGGGCATTGGGATTCTGTTTCATCTCCTAGGTGGTCCTCATGTACAGCCCCGTCTGGGAACCACAGATGGAGACCACCGCTGACAGTGGGTTCAGATCACCTGGGGGGCCTAACAACATCCATTATCCCCAGGCCCTACTCCAGACTGATTGAAACCAGATCTTGTGGGGCCTGGACATTTGTTGGTCATATAAAGGGCCTCTTCTCTAATACACAGAGGAAGTTAAGAATTACTCATTAAGTTTAATGCCTTGATTTATGGATGAGGAAATGTGAGAAACTCCTCCCCCAGGTTCTATGCTCAGGGTTCAGTGTCTGCTAATGTTCCCACTGCTCTGGGCACTCCCATTCTAGTTGGAGACATCTCAGTTAAGGCTGGAGGAGAAGGCTGGTGATGGGACAATCCCAGGTCTTTTGATCTTCCCTTGGGGACCCCTGGAGGCCTTGGGCTTCCCCCTACCTACAGGGGGATGGCTTCCTCTCCTCTCCACCATCCTTGCTTCAAACAAGCCGCCACAGAGCTCTTCTGAAGTGTGCCCATGGCAGCTAATGGAGCTTCAGCCCCAAACACACTGTATAGTCATTATGGAAACCTATTTTTCTTTGACTTGATAAATTCTGTTTTACTGCCGAGGATTTGCAAAAGTAGGGGCAAGGATTTCTGCAGCAGGATTGAATATGGCTTTCAAATGCCACAGCCATCATCCCTAGGACCACAAGAATGATTTTGCCTAGATAAATGTCATCCTAGACCTAGGGCATCACCAGGATTACAACGTTATTGAATTTTCCATCTGTACCTCTGATGTGCATGTTGTAAAAATAAACTAAAGATTTTATACAAAAATTAGTTCTGGGGTGACTGGATAGATTTTTCCAGTCCACATTAGGCTGATGCATCCTCTGGTGAGGGAAAGGAAAGATAATACCTTGGCTGGGAATCGGGAGGGACTCCAAGACCTTCCCTGCATCTCTTCCTGCCCTCGACAAGGTAAAAACTAGACTACTTGATTTATTTATTTAAACATTCTCCTTCTATTTATTTATTCTTTTGGCTGAGCTACACAGCAGGTGGGATCTTAGCTTCCCGAGCAGAGATCAAACCCATACTCCCTGCAGTGGAAGTGCAGAGTCTTAACCACTGGACCACCAGGGAAGTCCCCCCAAACTAAACTACCTTATTTTTTTCTGTATTTGTACTTTTCAAATGATGGTAGTTTTAGTGATGTAAAATACACATAATGTACAATTTACTGTTTTATTTTATGTGTACATGTCATTAAGTACATTTGAAGTGTATTAAATGCACTAATATTGCTGTTCAGCCATCACCACTAACCATCTTCAAAACTCTTTTCATCTTGCAAAATGAACTTTGTAGACCCATTAATCAATTACTTCCCATTATCCCCTTCTCCCAGTCCCTGGGCTTCCTTGGTGGCTCAGCTGGTAAAGAATCCACGTGCAATGTGGGAGACCTGGGTTCAATCCCTGGGTTGGGAAGATCCCCTGGAGAAGAGAAAGTCTACCCACTCCAGTATTCTGGCCTGGAGAATTCCATGGACTGTATAGTCCATGGGGTCACAAAGAGTCGGACTTGACTGAGCGACTTTCATTTTCACTTTTCCAGCCCCTGGCAAACACCATTCTACTTTCTGACTCTGTGAATTTGACTATGTAAGTACCTCCTAGATTGGAATTGCACAAGGTTTGTGCAAAACTGAACTACTTTAAACTCGTCCTCTTCTTTCCTCTTCTTACCATTGTTTTCGGAGCATTCTGGAATTCCTGTTCCTAACACCTGCCTGAAGTTTAGTATGCTAGTTAAGAAGTCCTTGTGAACAATTTAAAAGGTCCTAGCTTCAACATGGTACTTAACTGTGTCACCTCGACCATGCCAGCCACTCTGGGCTTCTACAACCCTGGGCTAAACCAGGGACAACACTAGTACCTCCATCAAGGGGTTCCTGAGAGGATTAAATAGTTAATATGGGTTTTAAAGCACTCAGTGCCTGGCATGCAATAAGCAATATTCATAAATGTTTTATGTTTTAGTCCCGTTATATATTTACAATCACTAATGAAATGTCACTCACCAGTAACTAGCTCCTTAACTAAGGCCTAATTTCCGTTCAGTAAATCTTATCTTGGTAACTCTTTTATGAACCGTCTCCAAATTTCCTCATAAATTTTAAGGGCATAACCAGAGAGAATACTTCTTTAGAGTATGATTAATGTTTCTCCTGGTGAGGAGCCTCAGACTTAACCTTCTGAACTCCATTTAGTTGCCAGGAGGGTTGTCTTTAGCTAGGATGACCAATCATTTTGGTTTTCCCCAAGACTGAGGGGAAAATCAGAGATTGAGGGAGTTCCAGAATGCTGGACTTCCAGTGTTAATATTGGGGTGGACCCAGGCACACGACTGAAGTGACTTAGCAGCAGCAGCAGCAGGCACACCAGGATGAGTTTTCATTCTCTTCATCTGGGCCCTCATGTCCTAGCAGTTTTGGCTGAATCTGACAGCCCCCTCAGCTCATTCCTTAATCCCGAGGTACCCACATCCCTGCCAGTAACCAGCCTGCATAGCCAGAGAAGCTCAAGTTCATCACAGCAGAATTACAAGAACTGAATGGGTGAAAACTGGCCTCGGAAAGTAGATGCCGGGGAGACTAGAATGTTCTATTTAATTATCTAGCTGTGGAGCTTGGGTATGTCCCTTAACCCTTCTGAGTTTCAATTTTCTTATTATTCATATGTAATATAATATGCGTCTCTCAGGGGAGTTGAAAACACTGGTCTGGACAATGCATGGTGAAGTGAGATCCAACCTTGGGTGAGTGTTCACTGCAGCGAGGCTGGTGCTGGGTGTGGAAACAAAGCCCCAGGTTAGAATCTCATTTCTCCTATTTGCTCTTCCACGGATCTTTGGCACGTTCCCTTCACTTTTGGAGCCTCACTTTTCTCATTAATGACATTAGGAATCTCAGCGTCTCCCTTGCAAAGTGCATCAGAGATCCACACCTGCATAGGATCTCATCCATGGTGTTTCTTTATCCATGATTGCATGGAGTGCATGTCTATCCAAGAGGAGGGGTCTCCCAGGAGATTTCTGGGATGCTGGAAAAGAGTCTTACCTTGGACACACATCAAAATCATTTAAGGAAACAAACAAACAAAAAGTATCACCATCTGGGTTTTGTACTCCAGCCTAGTAAAATGAAAATCTCAGGAGCAGAGGTGGTCCTGGGATTTTTCAGTTTCCACTGGGCTAGAGGGTGGGCATGACCATGGGCAGGCAGTCTATTGGATCCATGGAAGTCCATGGGGTCACAAGAGTCAGATAGGACTTAGTGACTAAACAGCAGCCACAGAGGGCAGGCATACAGCTGATCCAAAGAGCAGGAACAAGAGAGGACAGCTGTTTCATGGGTCCCACAAGGAGATCAGAGAAGAAATAGGAATCAAACCTGGACATTTCTATTTGTCAAGTCAGTTTCCTGAGCCGGCAGGTGTATGAATAGAAGGCTAAATGTGATCCTTCTTGCCACACATCCCACTTCTTCACTTAGTCTCTGACTTCCTAGCTCAGCTTCCAAGAACACGGCATGAAGTAGGATCCCCACATGAGCCTTTCCTGGCCCCCAGGATGATTCATGTCTGAGTCGTTATGACAGATGTTCTGAAACGGCTCTGCAAGCCTCCTCTTTCTAAGGAAGCTCTTTGGAGGTGGTAGGTTGGGGTGATTTGGCCAGCTCGGGCAGTAAGGAAGGGCTCCACCAGCCCAAATGGAGCAGCACCATGGCCCCTTGGCCACCGACGCCAAGCCTAGAAATAGGAGTGTTACTTCCTCACTTTGATTTTGGAGCTGTTCATTTATTCTTATTTTATTTTTCCCCATTTTGCTTTATATTTATTTGTTATTGGAGTATGACTGCTTTACCTTGTTGTGTTAGTTTCTGCTGCACAACAAAATGAACCAGCTGTGTGTACACACATATGGCCTCCCCCTTTAGCCTCCCTCCCACCCCAGCCCCACCCCCGGCCCACCTTCTCGATCATCTCAGAGCACGGAGCTGAGCTCTCTGTGCTATACAGCAGCTTCCCTTTTGCTCTCTATTTTACACATGATAGTGTATTTATGTCAAACCTAATCTCCCAATTCACTCAGACTTCCTTAGCATTCCTCTAGAGATCACGCCAAGCCTTACTGATCTATGAGTCGCTGCTCAACCTCTTTTTATTTCTCTGCCTCCTTGGCTCTCTTGAAAGTACCTGATTAGTTTCTTAGGTTACTCAGTGAACAATGGAAATAGTAAGATCAAAGATTTCCCAAAGCTGAGTTAATGACTGGCCATTCTTTGACACTGAGTTTTGCATGATGTAGTTATCTAGTTGGGGAGAATCCGTGGTTTTAAAAGCGTTTTAAGTTGAAGCATCTGAACTGAGTGAGCTTGGGTTTAGTCGTGACCTCCTGGAGGGAAAAGGGTCATGGACATCATTCCATCTTAACTAATAGAAGAGGACATCCATGGCTAGAGTAGGGAAGCTATTGGCCTGATTGACTCGGGAGCCAGAGCCTCATTCTCAGAGCCCAGCATCCTGCAGCCTCTAGTATAAGGCTTTTGAACTTGAGGATCCATGAACCACTTGTTTCTGCACCTTTTTATGGAAGGAGAGACTCTAGTTCTCATTACATCCTCAAAGTGCTGTTTGATCCAAAATAGATAAATAACCAGTGGTCTAGCCCTTTGCAATATAACAAGTTTAAAAATTCATTCATAGAGGTTAGTAGCCATATTTGTGGTATATTAAAGAGACAATAATTACATTATATGCCAATTCTACAAGTCATAAAACATTCCTTAGTTTTGTTTGGGGCCAGGAGTGGGCTATCTCACCCCCAAGTACTAAAACATTTAAGAAATCAAAGCACAGAATTCAGTGAAAACTTCAAGAAGGTTTTGAATAATTCATCATTTCAGATTTCTCTATTTTTGCTTTTTTAAAAGGACACCATGCTTCATTTTCTCATATTTACCAAAACACATTTAAGGTTATTTAAAGACAAAAAGCCACTGGGCTGTGGCTTGATCATTTTTTCTCCCATCGGGCTGCCAGTTTCTGGGGACAAAACTCTACTGACGCCACTGCTATGAGACACAGCCCCTGGGAGGGTGGCTCTGATGAGATCTTTAGGGAAACTGCAGCCTTCACCTGGTCATTCTAGCAGCAGAGGGACACCACTCAGCCACGTGGTTGGCCATATTGGGAACTGCCACAGTGCAGCAGTGTCTCATGGGAGTTTATCAGAAATGTGGGAATTTCAAGGAGGTCTACTCCAGAACTCCTCAACCAGAATCTGCATTTTTACAGGATCCACAGATGAATTTGGGCACAATGAAATCTGAGAAGCATATCTGTCCATGCTGGAGGGCCAAGTCTGATGCATGAAGCAGGTGCATCAAGCAGGTGTCCCAAAGCTGGTGCACTGAGACAACCCAGAGGGGTGGCCTGGGGAGGGAGGTGGGAGGGGGATTCAGGACGAGGGGACACATGTACACTTGTGACTGATTCATGTCAATATATGGCAAAACCCACCACAATATTGTACAGTAATTAGCCCCCAATTAAAATAAATAATTTTTTTTAAAAAGAGAAAAAAATATATAAAGGGTCAATCATAAAGCATCTACAAACAGCAAATGCTGGAGAAAGTATGGAGGAAAGGGAATCCCCCTGCACTGTTGGTTAGAATGTAAATTGGTGCAGCCACTATGGAGAACAGTGTGGATGTTCCTGAAAAATTGAAAAATAAAGTTGTCATATGATCCAGTGATCCCACTCCCGGGCACGTATCTGGAGAGAACTGTAATTCAAAAAGATACACACTCCCCTACGTTCATAGCAGCACTGTTCACAGTGGCCAAGAAATGGAAACAACCTACATGTCCATCAATGGGTGAGTGGATAAAGAAGATGTGCATATACACAACAGAATACTACTCAGCCATAGAAAGAGTGAAATAATGCCGTTTGCAGCTGCATGGAAGAACTTAGAGACGATCACACTAAGCGAAGTAAGTCAGACAGAGAAAGGCAAACACCATATGATATCACTTATATGTGGAGTCTAAAATAGGACATAAATGAATTTATTCATGAAACAAAAATAGACTCACAGACGTGGAGAACAGACTTGTGATTGCCAAGGGGGAGGGGCTGGGGGGATGGATTGGGAGTTTGAGATTAATAGATGCAAACTATTGTATAGAGAATAGATAACAACAAGGTCCTACTGTGTAGCACAGGGAACGGTATTCAATATCCTGTATTCAATATCCTGTGATAAATGATAATGGAAAAGAATATGAAAGAGGATGTAATATGTGTATAACTGAATCACTCTGCAATACTGCAGAAATTAACACAACATTGTGAATCAATTATACTTCAGTAAAATAAATTACAAGAGGATAGTAGACCTGCTCCCATGAGGCCTAATGGCCAGTCACTGTCCTTAGGCTTGTTTGATGACTGATGTTGGTGTTGACTGTAGGTTATGATAATGTATGTTTGTAGATATGAAGTTTTCTTTCTTTCAAATTACATACCTGTCAAATCATATATGTGGACACACAAGTGGCAGTTATTACTGTTGAAAAAGAATTTCTCTTTCCTTTTTCCATTTTTACTTAATTCATCTGGAGCAGTCTTTCTTTTTATAAAGTTGTACAGTTTCACATGTACATTTTATGATTTCTCTCTTTTTTCCAGTGTTTCTTTTCAGTCTTCATATGGAGAGGATTTTCTATTTTTTATTGTTTTAATATTGCTGTGCAGATTGCTTTTAGCCAGTGGTGAGTGGGAGCTATGACTGATTTAGTTCCTTAAGAAACCTCTGTGGATTTCCTGACATGTAGACCACTCATGCTGACAAGTTGCTTCAGGGATTAGAACGGACTCTATTTTGTCAATAAAGGCTGCAGTGCCCTAATGATGGATTTCCCTCATTTGAGGATTTTTCTCTTTTTTTCCCAATATTTCTTTTCAGTCTACATGCTTATGGATGTATGGAGGGGATTTTCTATTTTGTAATATTTTAATAATTAATATCACTTAGGGATAACACACAAGACCAGACTGTAGAATTTTAGATTGAGAAATAAATTTATTGCTATTAATCTTCATTTCAGACTGATGTATAAGTTAAGTCCTTTGCCTTTTTTATAAGGGTGTTTAGGGAGACAGACTCTGGTTATGCACTGTAAAAGTTTTGAAGTTCAAGCATACCCAGTTAACAACAGAAGGACATTCTTTTATTTATTTAGTTGTGGGAAAAGTATTTGTATTTTTATTTACAAAAGTAATTAAGTCTTTGTGCCATAATGACATGTTGTATTCCTGCCACTTTGAATGATTGCTAGGAAATTTGTAGGGTTGGCCAATGTTCATTCAAAACAATTTAGGAATTATTTACAAAGTTAACATTCTACCTGCAACAAATGTATAATCTTTCCCCTGAGAAATTTCTGTGGGTTTCCTAGAATATTAGAAAGCTTATAATAAATATTTTGTTCAGTAATTGAAATGTGCTTTATCACTATTAAAATAGTAAGCAGTGTGTTCAGTTCAGTTCAGTCGCTCAGTTGTGTCTGACAATGTGTTAGGAGCATCTAAAAGATTTAAACACTGAGTAAATAGTTGGAAAAGATTAGTGACTATCTTGGCTTCCCTGATGGCTCAGCTGGTGAAGAATCTGCCTGCAATGCAACAGACCCCAGTTCGATTCCTGTGTCAGGAAGATCCCCTGGAGAAGGGATAGGCTACCCATTCCAGTATTCTTGGGCTTCCCTGGTGTCTCAGATGATAAATGAATCTGCCTCCAATGTGACTATCTGGGATTACCTGGTAGCTCAGCTGGTAAAGAATCTGCCTGTAATGCAGGAGATCCTGGTTCGATTCCTGGATTGGGAAGATCCCCTGGAGGAGGGCATGGCAACCCACTCTTGTATTCTTGCCTGGAGTATCCCCATGGACAAGAGGAGGCTGGCAGGGTACAGTTCATGGGGTCGCAAAGAGTCAGACATGACTGAACAACTGAGCACACAGCGCAGTGACTATCTACTTAGACCTTACTTGGCCATCACTTGTGGAGCTTTAAAAAAGACAGATTCCAGAATCCCACCCCCAGAGCTTCTGGTTTAATTGTGCAAGTGTATGGCCTGTGGATCAGCATTTTTTAACTTCTTATTTTGAAATAATCATAGGCTCACAGGAAGTTGCAAAGATAATATAGAGAGATCCTTGCACCCTGCACCCAGATTTCCCCAGTGGTAACATCTCACATAACAATGGTCCAAGAACAGCGCCAAGAAATTGACATTGGAATTGCAATGTTAATAAAAGACCAAGAGCCTTGTTTAGATTTCACCAGTTTGAAGATCAGGACTTTAAAGCTTCCCAGGTGATTCTCCTAAATAGCTAGCATTGCACACCTCTGCCCTGAGTGCCATTTAAGGTCAGTTCCAACCATAAGTCTGGTGCACGCGCGTGCACACACACACACACACACACAAAATATATACATATATATTTGCATGTGTGCAAGTGTAGACCACACTCACAATACATATTCTAAATAGTTAAAATGTTTAATAACAGATTACAGAGTAAAAGGAACTGACATTTAGAAGCAAACTGCCAAAAAAGTGCACTTCACAATCGAACAAAATATATCCTGGTTTAGAGCCTATATCAAACAGAAGATGTCTACCCTACCTGAGAAAGTAAACAAGGGTTTATGACTCTCAGAATTAAAGTCAATGTGAGGAATGAGAAGAAAATCCCATGTGTTTGGAAAATGGTATTTATAGATCCAATTTTAGTGTTAAAATCCAGTAACATGGTAAGAGGCTTCTGATGTACATAATTATGTATATAAAATTCCCATTTATCATGTTCTCAATGCATGGAAAAGGCTCCTATTCTCTGTAAATAAATGAATGTTTCTTCTTCTGCAGCCTGGGAAATTAAATATTGTCCTGGGCAAGTTTCCATCCTTTTTATTTTCAACAAGAGTTGGAATAGGTCTTAATCAGTTAAGCAGTGGGAATAATGAATAAACCGCACATCTCACCCTGGTGTCTACTCTCAGGTATGAACTGGGAGGTTAAATAGGGACATTTATAACCACAACAAGCTCTAAGCCAAGCCTGGGTCAGGGGATAGAACTTACCCTTACCTTATACAAAAGGAGATGTTCCCTTTATTTGGGGTAAAGCTTCATTGAGTTAATGCAAAACCTTGCCATGGGGTCTGGGATGTATTTGCTAAGTCTTGTCTGAAGGACCTGTCAGTCTCCACCTGCTCCCACCCCTAGCTACACTGTCTGTTTTTTTCCTGGTATTTCGGTAGTCTTTCAGAATCCCACCCCCGAGAAGCAGAATATGGCCAAAGTTTCCCTGTATGAAATGGCTGATTCCTGTCTTCACAAGCCTCCCTCGGAGACCTTTCTGCATGTCTTCTTTTTCAGGGTCCCTTTTTTCCCCTCGACCCCTCTAAGGTTCTCTGTGTCTCCAGGTTACCCTGATGACTTCCCTGTTCCTGGCCCTGAGCCTGGAGCTCCCAGAGGAATTTTACTTGGATAAGTTCTGTGAAGTTACCCAGTACAACAACTGTTTGAGTCAGAGTTTTGAGAATACTCTGTCTCCCTAATATTTCAGGAGAGGCTTAGTTTGGAATGACATTTATAGGAGCTTGGGGAGGCCCGCAGAAAACCCTAGAGAGACTGCAGTGGAGCCTTATGTGCTTAGCCAATGGGAGAGGCTGATGGGGGCTTTAGATCCAGCTCATGTAACTTATTGCCCTAGTCTTCAGCCCGGAAGCT
>NW_011495047.1:5273382-5305013 GCF_000754665.1 Bison bison bison
TCTTTTTTCTACCTGTTGGTCCATCAGTTTTCTTTTTTTTAATGTGGACCATTTTCAAAGTCTTTATTGAATTTGTTACAATATTGTTTCTGGTTTTTATGTGTGTGTGTGTTTTTTTGTGTGTGTGTGTGAGCCATATGGGATCTTAGCTTCCAGACCAGGGATTGAACTCATACTTCCTGCATTAGAAGGCAAAGTCTTAACTACTAGATGGCCAGGGAAGCCCCAATCCATCAGTTTTTCCTTTAAGCTGTAGATTTGCAACACCTGGGTAAAGTCATTGGACCATTCTGGTTATAGTAGATCAGCTGAATCAAGACCTCAGGATTTTAGATTTGTGCCACTTCAAGCCATTCCTATGAACAGAAGGGGTGATTGGCCAATTACTGTGGTTTCAGACGTCTCAGTAGGAGCATACTCCAGAATTCCCTTCCCACACGGGGAATGCCTTAGTGGTAAACCCTAATGCCCACTTTGATGTCCATAGCTTATGGGCTTCCCTCGTGGCTCAGTGGTAAACAATCCGCTGGCTGATGCAGGAGACACGGATTAGATCTCTGGGTTGGGAAGATCTCCTGGAGGAGGAAATAGCAACCCGTTCCAGTCTCCTTGTGTGGGAAATCCCATGGACAGAGGAGCCTGGCAGGCTACAGTCCATGGGGTCGCAAGAGTCAGACATGCCTGAGCGACTAGACAACAACAGCCATGGCTTATCTTGGAGGGGTCCTTTTGAAATACAGCTATCATCTGAGATGAGTTAAACCACTTGAAAGTAAGAGCCATGAAGTCACAGTGTAAGGGGAAGTGTCTGAGCCTTTCGAGAAGGCAGCATTCAATGGGAGGAGGAGATAAGGAACAAAGAACATCCCAAGTACACTGAGTTCCTGAGGACACCAGAAGGGGCGTCTGGAAGAACGGTTGCCATATAAAAATGTCACCTATCCTTCCAGCCAGCCCTTCCTGGCTTCCCACCTTCCTCACCCTAATTATTATTTCAAAATAAGACCACTGCACTGTCAGCTCTCTGGACCATCTAGGACTGCATGCAGGTGTATTTTGTGTTGTTCATCCATCATCACGAAAGGTATTTATTACCTGAGTCCCGCTGAATCACTGATTTTCCTGTCCATGAGCTGGCCTATTTCACCAGCTTGGCAGTGTGTGCTGTTTACTAGAGGAGCTATTAAATTTCTCACCTGTGTGTCTGGTGAGAGCTGCAGCTAGGAGATAAAACCTCTTGGAGTATGCAGCATCAGTACGTGAGAGATTTTCAAGGGCATGGCTTCCTTCAAATGCCTGCTCGGGGATCTCAGATTAGGATCAAAATCAAAGGCCACTCTAGCTTCCCTGATGGGTTTCAGCACTCTGCCATAACAAGACATGCTCCAGGCTTGAAATGTTTTGACTAGAAAGCTAGATCATTAGCAGTTTCTACACGCTGAATTAAAACTCAGATAGCATCAAGAAGATGCCCGAAAGGGAAAGCTTTGACTGAGAATTGTCAAGTGCCAGAAGGATTTGGGACTTCCCTGGTGGCTCAGACGGTACAGAATCTGCCTGCAATGCGGGAGATCTGGGTTCGATCCCTGAGACTGGAAGGTCTAACCCTGGAAACAACTGATAAAAGCTAGCAGGGGTGTACAAAGAGAGCTTTGGGGCCAAACGTACGTGGGTTAAAATCCTGGTCCCACTTACTAGCAAGGTGGCTCTGGGAAGGTTGTTGACCATCTCTATTGTATCCAGTAATTTCACTACTGAGAACTATCCCTATGGATGTAGTGATACTAAGTAGGATGTTTGTGTGTTAACTCGTTGGAGCTCCCTGATGACTCTAAGAGATGAGACTGTTGCTGTCCAGAGGATACCAAGGCACAGAGAGGATGACCCGCTGCCCAAGGGTGAGTTAGCATTCTCATGAGAGGCAGCCTGACCCATGGTCACTTGGATGGACTGCAAGGCCAAAGTTTCTTGGGTTCAACTCCCAACTCTGCTATTAGCCAGCTGAGCAAAGGGCTAGAATCGTGCCTGCTCCATGAAGACTGCCATGGAGCATGTTACCCCGAGGAAAGCAAAATCTTCCCTCTTGTCATTGACCCCTGCCATGTCTGCTGATTTCAATAGTTTCTGATTTCAAAAACAAGAGCCATTTAATTCAATTCCTAAAGCAGGAGTGACTCCTGGGTATCCTTTTTGGTGATTTTGTTCAGCTGGTAGCTTGCCTCAGCGTGTGAAGAATTAGATCAGTTTGCCATTCCTATTCTTGGGAAATAGAACCCAAGTGCCCAGAAATAATGTGATTTATATCAAATGGCTCTCCTCAAATGCTGTGTCTCTGGAATGACTCATTCTCCTCCCACTGTAGAGCTGATGGGTTTGTGTGTGCCACACCCAGGAGGACCTGCCTTCATCATGAAACAACCTTCTGCATCTCAAATGCTCTCCAGACACCTCTGGTCAGCCTGCTTACCTGCTCACAAACTGAGTAAAGTCTTTTAACATCAATCATTGCTCTGAAATAGAATCTAGAAGTGGAGACACACATTATAATCAACATTTCTTGGTGTTTAATATCAGATTTTTCTCCAATTTCTAGATTTTTCTTACTTTCATTCATTCATTCAACAAATATTTGTTGAGGAGCTGCTGTGTGACTGCTACACACTATTGAATTAGATGCTGGGGATTCAGTAGTGACTGCAACCATCAGTGTTCCTGCCCTCAAAGATCTTGTATTGTAATGGAGAAACCAATAAAAAAGTATATATGTGACGTGGTCAGCGGCATTAAGGGCTATTGAGAAAAATAAAGCAGGGGAAGATATTAGGGGATGGGAGATGCTATTTCAGACAAGGTGGTAAGGAAAGGCCAACCTGATATTTGAAGAGAGGCCTGAGTAAACTGAGGAAGGGAGTCATGTGAGGTTCTAGGGGATGAGCCTCTCAAAAAGGAAAGTCGTGCAAAGGCCCTGGGGCGAGAATAGGTTTGCTGGGTTAAAGCAACAACAAGAACAGCTTAAGGGCTGGGATGCAGTAAAGATACAGAAGAGCACTGGAAAACCAGGTCATATGGGTCCGGGACCAGATGCAGTAGGTTCTCATAACCTGTGATGAAGATTCTGGATCTCATTCTCAGTGTGATAGGGCAACATTGGGAGTGTGATAGGGCACCATTGGGAGTTGAGAGTTGGGAATGGCATGAACTCATTGCCTTTTCAAAAGGTGGATCATTTGGCTTCTGGGTGGGAATAGATTGTCTCAGGACCAGAAGGGAAGCTAGGAGATGAGTTAGGAGGTGCTTGCCTTTGTCCAGATGAGCAAAGACAGTGGTTAGAACCAGGGTGATATGAGTGGAAGAGGCAAGAAGGGACAGACTTGAGAGAGACTCCAAAGGTTCAGTGGGCAGGATCTGCATGTGGGTTGGATGCGGATGAGAGAGAAGGAAAGGGGTCAAGAAGGCCTCACTGCAGAGCGAGCAGTGCTGTCCTTCTCTGAGAGGGACATTTGTTTATTTACTTGCAACCAGAAATCCTTATTCTGTCTTTTTCTCCTCTTAGGGGTGACTGTCCTAGTCCTTTGCACATAGTCAGTACACGATAAAGCTATGAAACCAGTAAACAGAATGCCTAAGATGTTTACTAGTGAGTCCATGATCCTAAATTTTGCTATTCATAAATTTGTATGTTGTTTGGGTAAAGAGGCTCGCTTTCTGGCTGAATTTTCCTGTTGTGAAACAGGATTCATCCTGTTTGCCTTAGTCATGTAAATACAGTGTCAGTATACCTACCTAATAGTGGGACTGTGGGCAGGGTCCTCAGTTCTCTGTTCTCTGTAGTAAGCAAGAAAGAACAGTGAAACTAATTTGGGGTGCATGTCTTACCGAGGTGTCATTTCACGTCAGCATCTCAGACTTGGAAGGGTTGTCGTCACCACACCCTGCTATGTGACTGGCAGAGAGTGTTAATTAAATGTGCTTTCCTGGAAGATCTGGAAAATGCCTCAGAACCTTTCCCAATGTAGCCCTTCCAGTTGGCATTTCTACCTGATCTAATCCAATCTGCTCATCTAACTATTGAGGAAATTAAAGCCCAGAGATAGTAAATGACTTGCCATTGTGCACCCTTGCAGGTAGTGTCAACACCAAAGTGTCAGCCTGAACTCTGATTCCCAGGCCAACATGCTTCCCAGCATATATTGACAGAATGTTAAGAGGGTTTATGTGGGGAAGGTCAGAGAAGACAGGAGGAAGCTTATGGGCTTGTGAAGGGCACGGGGTGGGGCTCCAGAGTATGGGGGAGGCAGGAAAGACCCTCAAAACAGTTTTGGAGTAGAAAGGGGTCCCAGAGCCCGCTGCCCTGACAGAGGAAAAGCCAGCTGTCATCTAGGGCTCTTGTTTAGCTCTGTGTCTGAAAGTGAAAGTCGCTCAGTCATGTCTGACTCTTTGCCACCCTACAGACTGTAGCAAAGGAGCCCACCAGGCTCCTCTGTCCATGGAATTCTCCAGGCAAGAATCCTGGAGTGATTAGCCATTCCCTTCTCCAGGGGATCTTCCTGACCCAAGGATCAAACCCAGGTCTCCTGCTTTGTAGGCACATTCTTTACCGTCTGAGCCACCAGGCATTACCTCTCTGTCTACTGAAGGACAAAGAACATATCTATTAGCCTCTTTTATGCAATCAAATCATGGAGGATGTGATTCCATGCCAGGATTCATACTAATCCTGGCATGGAACGTGAATTTTCTTTTGTGCCTTTTATTAAATTCTTACAGAATTTAAAAGCACTCTCTCATTGCCTGCTGAATCTGGGTTCAGTCACTTTAGATCGACCACAAAGTGGGTGTGTAATTTCCTCAACACGTTAAGTGACACAAAGATTATGTCAGTTGTTGTACTTTATGTGCCGTCACTGGAAATCCGCTCTTTATGGTTGAAAGTGATGGATGCTTTGATTTAAATAACAAGATAGTATTCTACTCAAGTCTTTCTCATAGCCCAGCTATCTCCTCCAGACTTTGCACCATAAAATGTCTCCCTTGTTTATTGTCACATGGGCTTGATTTACTCATTAATGTCTCAAGAAAGAAATTCGCCTGTTGTTATTTGGAAATGTTTCTATTAAACAGATATTTATTAATGAGACAACCCAAATTTTGGGTGTGATAATAATCTTTAAGTTGAACCTTCCATTGAGTGAAACTTGACTGGTTTTCACTTTAGGGGACCTGAATTTTTAATAGACTATTAAGCCTTTATATGCAGTTGACAATACTGATTTCAATGACTGTCTTCATTTGAGGTTTTAGTGAATTGGAATATTTTTGACAACACAGAAGGTATTATTAAAATTTAGATAGAAAATTCCTTATAAAATACCCAGAAGTTACTATTTTCTTTTTTTTTTTTTTGTTGAGATTGTTAACAGTGTGCTTTTAAACATAAGTTTAGATATTTTACATTTGAACTCAAGGTATAAATCAGATTCATTCCTTGGGGTCACTTCACAGTTTGAAGAACAGTGATTAAATCTGAAGAATTTTCATACAGCTATTAGGTTGGTGCAAAAGTAATTGCTGTTTTGCATGGTTGAACTTTGCCATTTGATATTGGAATACATTCTTAAATACATGTGGTTATGTTATACATCATCTCACTTCATATTTTTTTGCTGATGATTTATTACTTACTGTGTATTTTATATTAATTTTAGACTATGGAAATGATGTTAAACAAAAAGCAAATTTGAGCAATTTTCTTAGTCGAGTTCAAAATGGGTTTAAACTGGTGGACGCACCTTGCAACATCAACAATGCATGTGGCCCAGGAACTGCTCACGAATGGACAGTGCCGTAGTGGCGGTTGAAGAAGTTTTGCAATGGAGACGAGAGCCTTGAAGATGAGGAGCATAGTGACTATCCATCACAAGTTGACCAAGTTACTATTTTCTTTTTTTTTTTTTTTTTTGTTGAGATTGTTAACAGTGGGACTGGATGCCATGATCTTCGTTTTTTGAATGTTGAGCTTTAAGCCAACTTTTTCACTCTCCTCCTTCACTTTCATCAAGAGGAGTTTTAGTTCCTCTTCACTTTCTGCCATAAGGGCTGTGTTGTCTGCATGTCTAAGGTTCTTGATATTTCTCCCGGCAATCTTGATTCCAGCTTGTGCTTCTTCCAGCCCAGTGTTTCTAATGATGTACTCTGCATATAAGTTAAATAAGCAGGGTGACAATATACAGCCTTATGAGCTGACCACAAATAAAAAAAAATCATCATTTTGAAGTGTCACCTTCTCTTATCCTGCACAACAACAATGAACCATTTCTCGATCAGATCGTGACATGTGATGAAAAGGATTTTATATCACAACTAACGATGACAAGCTCAGTGGTTAGACTGAGAAGAAGCTCCACAGCACTTCCCAAAGCCAAACTTACACCACAAAAAAGTCATGGTCACTGTTCGGTGGTCTGCTGCCCGTCTGATCCACTACATTTTCTTAATTCTGATGAAACCATTACATCTGAGAAGTATGCTTAGCAAATCAATGAGATGCACCAAAAACTGCAATGCCTGCAGCCAGCAGTGGTCAACAGAATGGGCCCAATTCTCCATGACAACATCCGACTGCATGTCTCACAACCAACATTTCGAAAGCTGAACGAATCGAGCTACGAAGTTTTGCCTCATCCACCATATTCACCTGACCTCTCGCCAACCCACTACCACTTCTTTAAGCACCTGGACTACTTTCTGCAGGGAAAACGCTTCCACAGCCAGCAGGAGGCAGAAGTTGCTTTCCCAGAGTTTGTCGGATCCCAAAGCACAGGTTTTTACGCTAGTGGAATAAACAAACAATTTGCATTGGCAAAAATGTTCTGATTGCAGTGGTTCCTATTTTGATTAATAAAGATGTGTTTGAGCCTAGTTATAACGTTTTTAATTCAGGGTCCAAAACTACAATTTGCATTTGCACCAACATAATAATAGCAATGTCATTTGCTCACATTGTGACCCAAAGTGAAAGGCGTGGTGTTGGGAGAAGGGAGATGGAGATTTCAGATTTAATTCTATCACTACCCTGATGCATGACCTCATGTACATTATACATTTCTACCCAGGAAAGGAGCTCAATTTTCCCATCTGTAAAATACAGACATGAAAGTGAAAGTGTTAGTTGCTCAGTCGTGTCCGACTCTTTGCAGTCCCATGGACTATCGCTCACCAGGCTCCTCTGTCCATGGAATTCTCCAGGCAAGAATACTGGAGTGGGTTGCCATTCCCTTCTCCAGGAGATCTTCCCAACTGAGGGATCGAACCCGGGTCTCCCTCACTGCATGCAGATTCTTTACCATCTGAGCCACCAGGGAAGCATGCAAAATACAGGCAGAGGATTGATTAATTTTGAAGATTCTTCAGTGAATTATCATTCTGTGAAATACAGTGTTAGGTTATCCAAATTTGTCTTTATACAACAGATTAGTTTTTTTCTCATATTGAATTATTATTTCATTCTGTATTATCAATATTAGTTTGTTATATTATTATCATTTTATCCTATTATTAAAGTGACACATTCACATTGCAGATGATTTGGGAAATACAACAAACAAGCAAACAAAAAAACCTCAAAAATTGTTGGTCCCTCCAATTCAGAGTTAAGCATGGCTAATATTTTATTGTATTTCTTTTCAGGCTTTTACTATGAATGCACGTTACATGTAATAGTGGGACCAGACTACATGTTTTTTTACTTATATCTTTGCTATGGTATTAATTCCTTTGAGAACATATTTTTAATAGATATGTAATGTCTTATACTATAGATTTATCATAATTTATTTAACTAGTCCCTAATAGTTCAACAGATGTCTTTCACTGTTATAACACTTGCACATAAATATTTATCTATATCTCTGATGATTATTTGAAGAGATTTCTAAACCTATTACCAGGAAAAGAGTATGTATATTTATTAATATCTTTAACAAATCTTGGCATTAGGACTGTGTGGCCCTCAAACAAGTTGGCAAGTATTCCATCCTTCTCTATTCTCTGAAAGATTTTGTGGAAAATTTGTGCTTATTTTATTAATTTTACTTGTTGTTTCAACATTGGCATTTAACATTTTGTGTTTCTCTCAAGCGATGCTTTATCTGTATCTTACAAATGTTGATATATTGTTTCATCATCATTTGGCTTAAGTATTAAAATTTAAAATTAAAATTTTCCTTTAGGTTACTGCTTTGAGGATTATTCAGAAAAGTGTTATTTCCAAATACTTGAGAGTTTCTAGATGTCTTATTTTTATTGATCTCTAATTTAATTTAATTGCAGTGAAAGAACATGTTCTTTATCAGTGGTTATCAAAATTTTGGATTTCAACACCTTTACACTCTTAAAATTTATTGCAGACCCAAAGAGCTCTCGTTTATGTGGGTTGCATCTACATATATTTGCCATATTAAAAATTAAAGCTGGAATGTTTCTTCTAATTTCTTAATTATTTTAAAAATAACATTTTTTAAAATGTATTTTATTGAAATATAGTTGATTTACAATGTTGTGTTACTTTTCTGCCGTATAGCAAGTTAATTCAATTTTAAATACAAATCAGTTCAGTTCAGTTCAGTCACTCAGTTGTGTCCGACTCTTTGCAACCCCATGAATCGCAGCACGCCAGGCCTCCCTGTCCATCACCAACTCCCGGAGTTCACTCAGACTCACGTCCATCGAGTCAGTGATGCCATCCAGCCATCTCATCCTCTGTTGTCCCCTTCTCCTCCTGCCCCCAATCCCTCCCAGCATCAGGGTCTTTTCCAATGAGTCAACTCTTCACATGAGGTGGCCAAAGTACTGGAGTTTCAGCTTTAGCATCATTCCTTCCAAAGAAATCCCAGGGCTGATCTCCTTCAGAATGGACTGGTTAGATCTCCTTGCAGTCCAAGGGACTCTCAAGAGTCTTCTCCAATACCACAGTTCAAAAGCATCAATTCTTTGGTGCTCAGCCTTCTACACAGTCCAACTCTCACATCCATACATGACCACTGGAATATATATATATAAATATACATTCTGAAAAATAACATTTTAATGTAAATAACATTTTTTAGTGAAAAACAACTGAATTTCCAAAAACAGAAAAAAAGTAATGACCAGAATGAGATTGCTTTGTATTTTTTCAGACCTCTTTGATGTCTGAAAACAACTGGATTTTCACATTTACTTCCTCATTCAATCTGTTGTGATGTCAGAAGTCATTCAGCCTCTGGAAAATTCCACTGTACACTCCTGAGAGAATAGAATGAAAAAGGCAAATAATGTCCTAATATTTTGAAAATACTCTTGACCTTATGGCGCTCCTAAAACCATCTCCAGGATGCTATGGACCTGGAGGTTTTAAAAACCTCTGATCTACATGAATTTGATCCTTTTGAATTTATTGAGACTTATTTTACAATCTAGTGTGTGGTCTGTCATGGCAAATGTTCTGTGGGCATCTGAAAAGAATGCATTCTGCAGCTGCTGGGTACAGTGTTCTATAAATGTCAATTAGGTCAAACTGGTTTGTAGAGTTGTTCCAATGTTCTTTCTTTATTTATTTATGTGCCTGAACCTCACGGCATGTGGGATCTTAGTTCCCCAATATCAAACCTGAGCCCCCTGCAGTGGCAGCCTGGAGTCTTAACCAATGGACCACCAGGGGAGTCCCCCAGCGTTCTTAATTATTACTGATTTTTTAATTTTCCTATCATTTTCTGAGAGGAAGGTATTGAAATATCCAACTGTGATTGTAGATCTGTATTTTTCCCTTTTTAGTCTTGTCAAATTCTGCTTCATGTGTTTTGAATTTTTGATATTGTGTTCACATCTGAGATTGTCATATTGATTTTAAAATTATAACATATATAATTTTATCTCTGGTAATTCTTTTTATCCTAAAGACAAAAAAATGTGATATTAATTGAGACCTATTTTACAATCTAGTATGTGGTGTGTCATGGCAAATGTTCTGTGTGCATCTGAAAAGAATGCATTCTGCAGCTGCTGGGTACAGTGTTCTATGATTTTAATATAGATGCACCAACAGCAAGTTTCTTATGCTTACTATTTGCATGGTTTCTATTTTTCTAATCTTTTACTTTTAAGAAGTTTGTCCAGGTGGTGTTAGTGGTAAAGAATCTGCCTGCCGATGCAGGAGATGCAAAAGACGTGGGTTCAGTCCCTGGGTCGGGAAGATCCCCTGGAGCAGAAAATGGCAATCTACTCCAGTATTCTTGTCTGGAAAATTTCATGGATTGAAGAGCCTGGTGGGCTACACTCCATGGGATCATAAAGAGTCAGACACAACTGAGCACACGCACACACGCACACACACACACACACACACACACACATAAAGAGAGAGTGAGAAAGTCTTCCTTTCTTGCTGTTTATCTAATCTGATAATTTCTGTCTTTTAACTAAAGTGTTTACAATCCATTTACATTTAAAGTAATTATCAGTATGGCTGGGTTTTAGTCTACCATCTTGGCATTTGTTTTCTGTTTGATCCATCTGGGTTATGTTTGTCTGGTCCTCTTTTTCTGCCTTCTCTTGGGTAAATCAATTATTTTTTTAGTATTCCATTTGATTCCCTTCTGTGGACTTTTTAGCTAGTCTTCTTTGTGTTATTTTTAATGGTTACTTTAGCCTGGAGACTGCAATATGCATCTTGAATATATGGCAGTCTACCTTCAACTAATATTCTACAACTTAAAAGTAAGAACATCACAACAATCTGATTTCTTTCTCCCCTACCCAATCTTTGTGCTTTTACTGTCATATATTTAACTTTTACCTATGCTATGGACCCCACAATCTGTTGTTGTTATTTTATGTTAAATAGTTAATATTCTTTTAAAGAATTTCAAAATAAATGTACTAAGAATGTCTTGGATGTTTATTTACGAATTTATCCTTTCTAGTGTCCTTGGTCTATTTCTGCCACTGTTAGTTTCTACTGGGGGTTATTTCCCCTCAGTAGAAAGAATTTTTTATCACTTCTAATAGTTCAGATATGCAGTAAATCGATTCTCTTGTGCTTTTTGTGTTGAATGTGGTTTTTATTTTGTCTTCGCATTGTTTAACAACCTTATGGGGCAAAAATTATATACCATAACTTCATCTGTTTTTAAGCATACAATTCAATAGTTACTAGTAAACTTCCAGAACTGTACAAGCATCACCATTATTCAGTTTTAGAATGTTTCCATCCCCTCGAAAAGTTTTTTATGCCCATTTGCAGGCAACTCTCTTTTTCACCCACACCTGCTGGCAAACATCAATCTACTTTTTTGGCCATTTCATATAAATGGAATCATATATAATATGATCTTTTGTTTCTTTTCATTTAGCATAATGTTCATGAGGTTTATCCATGTTACAACATGTCAGTAGTTTGTTCCTTTTTAAGCATTTTAATGTATGAATATACATTTGGACTTTCCATTCACCAGTTAATTGTATTGTTTCCACTTGGGGCCTGTTATAATAACACTACTATGAGCATTTTTATACAAGTCTTTGTGTCAGCATAGGTCTTCATTTTTCCTGAGTAGATACCAAGTAGTGGGATTACTGGGTCTTATTTTAATTGTATGTTTAACTTCTTAAGACACTATCAAACTGTTTTCCCAAGTGCCTGTACTATTTTACACTCTCAGAAGCAACAGAGAAGGATTTGCTTTCATATTTGAAAGCTGTTTTTGGTGGATATCGAAATCTTGGTTGACAGCTTGTTGTTTTTCTTTCTTGACTGTAAATATGTTGTTCCATTGTATCACGACCACTCTGAGTGTGTGTGTGCTCAGTCGCGTGGTCATGTCCAACTCTTTGTGGCCCCAGGGACTGTAACCCGCCAGGTTTCTCTGCCCGTGAAATTTTCCAGGGAAGAATATTGCAGTAGGGGGCCATTTCCTACTCCAGGGGATCTTCCCGATCCAGGGGTTAAAACTGCATGTCTTGCGCCACCTGTATTAGCAGGGAATTCTTTACCACTAGTGCCACCTGGGAAGCCCAGTTTTGGCCATTATTGTTTCACAAAAGAAATCAGTCTTAATTCCTATTCTTGTAATATCTCTTTTTCCTCTTCCTGCTTTTAATACTTTCTCTTTAATTTTGAATTTTAGGAATTTATCTATGATATGTCTAGCTGTGGTCTTCTTAGAGTTTAATGAACTTCTTGAATTTATACATTGACATTTTAATTGATTTGGAGAAAATCTTGGCCATTATCTTATAGGGCTTCCCAGGTGGCTCAGATGGTAAAGAAACTGTGTATAATGCAGGAAACATGGGTTCGGTCCCTGGGTTGGGAAGATCCCCTGGAAAAGGGAATGACTATGTTTATTCTGCATTTTCCTCTCTTCTACTTTGGGGACTCTAATTATGCATCTGTTAAGGTATATTATCCCACAGATCTATTTTGCCTTATTTTAGTTTTTGTCTGGATAAAATAGTGACTTTATTGACTTACTCTTTGTCTGGGGCTCTTTGGGATTCTAACCCATTATCCCAGCCCACATAAAACCATAAAAGTTTGCTAGGAACCCATCTTGTTCTAGTGAATTCTTCTTTCTCCCACTATTACTCAAAAGGTAAAATCAGACATGCCTCTCTTCTCTCATGAGAAGAACTTTTTGCTATATGGAATTTAGTTCACTTAGTTTTCTTTTTCATCAGCTCTCTTAGGGGTTTTAAAAAATCTGTGATTGTGTAGTTCGTATTCTTTTTGAGAGACTAGCATAATGGTTTCCTGCAACTTTCTACCTTTAACCAGAATGGAAATTTCTATGTACTTCATTTATTTTTTAAAGCCTCCTTCATTTCAGAAAGATGATTCCAAATTCTATTTTCACCAACGGAGTATTGAAAACTCCATATATGCCAAAAATAGTAACACTAGAATTTCAAATGCATATCCCAGAGCCATGCTTCATGAAAACTTCCTCTTTGATAAGTTTACTTATGATTCTACTATTAGAAATCTACATTTTTCTCCATCTCTACATACCATGTGTCCCAGAGACACAGCACAAAGAAAACTTCCCAATGCACAGGTTTTACAACTTTTTATTTTGTATTAGAGTATAACTGATTGAGAATGTTGTGATGGTTTCAGGTCAACAGTGAAGGGACACAGCTGTACATATACATGTACCCATTCTCCTCCAAACTCCCCTCCCATCCAGGCAGCCACGTAGCATTGAACAGAGTTCCCTGTGCTATACAGTAGGTCCTTGTTGATTGTCCATTTTAAATATAACAGTGTGCATTTAAAAATTCTTTTGTATAGTATTTGTCCTGAGACTTTCTCCTTACCTATTTTGATGAAGTAGTATGGCTTGCCATACTACTGAAAGTAACCTGAAAATCTCTTCGCCCTTATTGCCTTGAGCCTAGAGAAAATCCTCTATTGCCAGCTTCTTAGTTTCTCTCCTCTTGACTCTCCAGCTCTATGAAAACACTCAAATGACATAGGGTTGTCAAAGAAAGTTTGATTTCTCAAAACTTTGGAAATTTCCAAAGGTATTGCCTTGCACGACAGACACACCTCACCCAAAGCCCAATCTAGGTGGTACGAATGTGGATAATCAGCCGGCTGTCCGATACTGGAAACTCCCCTTTTGTGTATTTCCATGTGGCTTCTTTCTTTTCTTCTCCAACATTTTAAGAGATTTCTTAAAAGTTTGTAATTGGGGTATGATTGCTTTACAATGTTGCATTGGTTTCTGCTGTATAACGGTGTGAACCAGTCAGAATTATATATGTATCCCCTCCCTTTTGAGCCTCCCCCACCCCTCTAGGTCTCAGAGCACCATGCTGGGTTCCCCGTGCTATAAAGCAGCTTCCCACTAGTTGTCTATTTTATACACAATACCCACTCCAGTACTCTTGCCTGGCAAATCCCATGGATGGAGGAGCCTGGAAGGCTTAAGTCCATGGGGTCGCTGAGGGTTGGACACGACTGAGCAACTTCACTTTCACTTTTCACTTTCCTGCATTGGAGAAGGAAATGGCAACCCACTCCAGTGTTCTTGCCTGGAGAATCCCAGGGATGGGGGAGCCTGGTGGGCTGCCGTCTATGGGGTCGCACAGAGTCAGACACGACTGAAGCGACTTAGCAGCAGCAGCAGCAGCAGTGTATGTATGCCAGTGCTACTTTCTCGGTTTATCCTTCTCTCTGTGTGTCTACAAGTCCATTCTCTATGTCTGCATCTCCATTTCTTTCCTGCACATAGATTTATCAGTACCATTTTTCTAGATTCCATATATATGCACTAATACACAATATGTGCTTTTCTCTTTCTGACTTACTTCACTCTGTATAACAGGCTCTAGGTATGTCCACTTCACTACAGCTGACTCAAATTTGTTCTTCTCTATGGCTGAGTAATATTCCATTGTATTCCACATGGCTTCTTAACTCTCTTTGCCTTCCTCTGTCCTAGCTATTATTTACTATTTATTTATTGTTTAGTTGACTATGTCAGGTCTTAGTTGCTACATGCAGGATCTTTGATCTTCATTCTGCATGTGAACTCTTAGTTGCAGCGTGTGGTATCTAGTTCCCTAACCAGGGATCAAACTCAAGACCCCTGCATTGGGAGCACGGAGTCTTAACTACTGGACCACCAAGGAAGTCCCTGACCTAGCTTTTGATTTACCAGAACCTCTCCTTGAAAAGGGAGGGAAAATAAAAGAAATACAGGTTGTGAAGGAAGACTTACTTTTTCAGATGCCTTCCTTCTTAGGCTGGCCCTAGAGTGGTTAGAAATACAGAGCAAGTCATTTGATGTTCTTACCTGCCATTTTTAAGCAGACGGAATCTTCTTAAAGTACAGGCATTAGCAGTCTGTAGCTTGCCAAAATCCAATGATGTAATCATAATGTCCTTCTAGTTATTCCTAATTTATGTTTCTTACACATAATCCTGATGATTTATTTATTTGAAATCTCATTGATCATAATCAGCATGTATGACTAACTCGGCTATTTTTAAAAGTTATGAATTTTTACCAGGAAACCTTTTCTGATCTCATTCATTTGATCTTCTCTGCTTTTCAGCTCTTCTCAAACTCCATTTATTCTCTTGGTTTCTGTCTTGACATAGACTAACCATGATAGATCAAATAACAATATGATTACCTGCTCATTTGCTAATTTAAGACATTCAAATTCAATTTAAAATGAAAGATCTTCCACATTTCAGGACTAAATCATCTTACTTCTGGTCGTGTCCCCATTTGGTATTTGATTCTGTATGAAATTGGATTTTGCGTTCTCAGTGCATACTTCAACATGGACAGGTACACGCACACATGCGGTATTAGTTAAAGTAATGCTGCCTTCTCTAGCCAATATGCTCTCAAGTCTTAGGGGCTTACAGGAAGGGAGGTTTGTAAACCCCATTGGCAGTGTGATGGGGAAGAGGGTGAAGGAAATAGGAGTGTGATCCATGCAGTCATTCAGACACCTAAGCTAATAAAGACTCCATCATCTTCAACTCCAAAGATCAAATTGAAGAAAAGAAATGAGTTCAGCTGGAGGTTCTTATGGGCCAGGCCTGTAAGTGGCATTCATTCTGTTCCCATTCCATTGGCTAGAACTCAGGCAGACTGGAAATCATAACCCCAATTGGGAAACCACTTTCCAGAAATGGCTCTGTATTGTGGAAGGAACACAAGGCTCAGTGGACTTTCAGCCATCTCTCCTTATATACGTAAGTATGTCTGAGGCTTCTGGTCTTTCCAGTAGTGCTAATGGTAAAGGACCCACCTGACAATGCAGAAGACTTAAGAGACATGAGTTCAGTCCCTGGGTTAGGAAGATCCCCTCGAGGAGGAAATGGCAACCCACATCATTATTATTGCCTGGAGAATCCCATGGACAGAGGAGCCTGGTATCTACAGTCCACAGGGTTGCAAAGAGTCAGACATGACTAAAGCGACTTAGTACATATCATATATGTCTGAGGCTTCGTGGCTATGCGTCTTATCAGTTCTTCCAGTTTACATTGCTAGAACTCTCAAAACTTGATGAGTAGGGTGGTGGGGTAGGAAACTTTATGCTAAGCACCAAAGACTAAAGCTGACGGAGCCGCTACTCATATAGATGACTCAAAAATAACCCATTCATGAAAAGAAGTGGGGGTGGCCTCAGCTCGTCTTGTCTCTTATTCATACATTCTTTGATTCACTGATCAGACATCGTCTTGATTGCATGCATTATGCCTGGCAACGTGCTAAGTGCTGAGGGCACTATAAAACATTTAAACCCTACAGGGAGATAAGAGCTATAATGGATTTATGTGCATTATGTATGTGGAAGTAATATGCATTATTTTAGTGGAGAAAGCTTGCCTTCCACTAAGGTGGTGCTAGAAATTCCCGCCGCAAGGTCTCAGACGACTATTTGCCCATTAGATTTCCAACATTCCCTTACTAGAATCTCTTGCATATTTGCTGCCCCTGGTTCCAACTTTAAGTGCCACTCTCATGGCTTCCTAGGTGGCATTAGTGGTAAAGAACCTGCCTGCCAGTGTAGAAGACTTAAGAGACATGGGCTTCAATCCATAGGTCAGGAAGATCTCCCGGAGAAGGAAATGGCAACCTGCTTCAGTATGCTTGCCTGGAGAATCCCATGGGCAGAAGAGCCTGGTGGGCTACAGTCCATAGCATGCAGAGGCGGGCATGACTGAAGTGACTTAGCCCACGACACACACTTATGGAGAAGGGGACGACAGAGGATGAGATAGTTGGATGGCATCACTAACTCAATGGACATGAGTTTGAGTAAGCTCCAGGAGTTGGTGATGGACAGGAAAACCTGGCTTGCTGCAGTCCATGGAGTCACAAAGAGTCAGACACGACTGAGAGACTGAACTGACTGACACACTCATAGAGAGAATATAATTTTTCTTAGTAGAAAATTTCCCCTGGCCACAGATTTTCTGCAGGATGAATTCAGTGGCAGTAAAATTAGAGACAGGAAGAGCCAAGAAGCTACCGTTGTAGCCTCCACTGGGTCATTATTCCTATGGAATAAAATTTAAATTCCTACCAATAACTCACAAAGCTCTTCATGGTCAGGCCCCTGCCTAGCAGTCCTGCTGCATTTTCCATGGCTCCCCACCTTTAATCCCCAACTCCATCTGCAATTTCATGTTCAGCAATACTGGGCCACTCACGTCTTACCTTACCATGTCAGCCCAAGCCCCTACCTATGCTTAAAATGTCACCTCCCTACTTGTCTGCCTGTCTGGATAACTAGAAAACTGCTTATTTTTCAAAGTTTAGCAAAACGTTCCTTCCTCAGGGAAAGCTTTTCTAATGCCTGTTCCATATGGCAAACTTATACTTGTCCTGTACTCATACTATACCTTGTATCAACATCATTTGTAGCAAATACATCACGTCATCATATCATGCATCATATCATGTCAATCATATTGTGATTCTTTACTCCCTTTACAATGACCTCCTTGAGGAAAAGGATAATAACCTGCCATCTTTCTATGGCCAGTGCCTCTCTGTGTGCTGGGTCCAGAGTAGATTCACTGGCCATTGGATGGATGGATGAGGATGAATGGCTGGGCAAATGACTTCCTCATTATGAAACGGGACCTATTGTGAAGTTTAAATAATATAATGTTCATGAATTTTTGCAGAGTAACTCCACAAGTTTTGTCCTAAGTTAGTGATAGTGTAATGGGATGATGAATTTCAAGTTTCAACTGAGGGGTGATGAAACAGTAAATATGACATTTCGAACAGAGGTAGGTATCAGACCAATATGTGGATTTTCAAAGCAGGAGTCTGGAAACTACTTAGATCACTCTGAAGTCTGAAAGGAGGGATTGATAGGGAGAAGCAAGTGGAGATGGCAAGGTGGTTCTCTGAGCAGGTTTTCTTAACAGAACTCCATCCTGGGACTCCTGCTGTTACCTCAAGAGGGAGAGTTAGAGGGTGGCAGCTCCCTCATCTGAAGTCTAATCAGGGGGAGGAGGGTCCCATGGGACAGTTCAGAGACCTGAAAATGTGGTTCCTGATGAGTGACTCCCACCTTAGAGTCATCTGTTATGCTAGGGCTGTGTGTGTGTGAGAGAGAGAGAGAGCGCTAGGACTTTTTTGATTGTTAGTGACAGAAACAATATCTGAATTAGTTTGGGGAAAACAGGGAGGCATTGGCTGGGATAATATTAGGATATGGAACATCACCAAGGGAAGACCTGACTGAGGAGATCCATGGAAGGACAGGTGCCCTGGGCCTCGGGAACAACTGCAAACCATGATTTCAATGCTTCCAAGACTTCCTCCACTTTTTCTTTCAGTTTCTTGTCTGAAAGTGGCTTTATGGTGAAAAGAGCATGGCTAGATACAGTCCTGAGCTTCTGTCACTGAAGGGGAATTGCTACCAGGCTTATGGGTATACCCCTAGGACAAAAAGACCTGGGGGAGAATCTTAAATTTTTCCTAGTGATTATTGTGATTCTGAAGCTGCTGTGTATTGCAGTATGGAATAAAGCACATGAGTAATTGTATTACTGGTAAGAAATAAGATATTTGATGTGGAAGAGAGAAGATACAGATGTGAGATTAAAAAATTCTGGATTTGATTTTGAATTATCAGTCTGAACTCATGATGCATGTCATCTTTAAAACATATTATTGACATGAATTTGAGCAAAGTCCAGGAGATAGGGAAGGACAGGGAAGCCTGGCATGCTGCAGTCCATGGCGTAGCAAAGAGTTGGATACAACTTAGCAACTGAATAGCAACAACAACAACAACAAATTCAACTACACTTCAATTAAAAAATAAATTTAAAAAAGTTTAAAAGTAAGACCTTATTATTTTAAAAAAATAAATAAAACACATTATATATGTTCTAGCTCAGGCCACTAAGAACTCTTGTAAATAATAACCAACTCAGTGCAAAGAACATCTCAAAGTCTACAGATTATGATCTTGAAATATGTTGAAATACTAAATTAAACTGAGAAAGAAATGGCTGATTCCTTATCTAGGGCAGGAAATGGACAGAATGAGTCTGGAACATCTTGTCCTGCCAGATGGTGAGGTAACCCTCAAAGACGACGGAGATTGTGTCAAAAGGACACAGGAGCCAACCTGATTATATCCTCACCAGCAATTTAAGCATCAGTAAGATAAAATGCAAAGAGTTGACTCATTGGAAAAGACTCTGATGTTGGGAGGGATTGGGGGCAGGAGGAAAAGGGGATGACAGAGGATGAGATGGCTGGATGGCATCACCGACTCAATGGACGTGAGTTTGAGTGAACTCTGGGAGATGGTGATGGACAGGGAGGCCTGGCGTGCTGCGATTCATGGGGTCACAAAAAGACGGACACGACTGAGTGACTGAACTGAATTGAACTGAAGATAAAATGACAGTGAATTTAAACCCATCAAGTCTGTTTAGTTTATGAGTTCATGATGATGCTTAATAAAGTAAAAATTGTTCAGTGGTCTTCTTTGAAGGATAATGGGAAACAAGTCATTAAAAAACAAAGAGCTAGTTAATAAAGGAAAAGCATCAAGTGTGTATTTTGTCTGTCTTACAAAACACAAACTCCGGATAACTCCATGGTGGATAGGAAGTGGTTCCTTGTAACAGAAGTATTCCATGAATAAATGAAGTGAAAGTGTTCTTCATTCAGTGTGTCCAACCCTTTGGGACCTCGAGGACTGTAGTCCACCAGGCTCCTCAGTCCATGGGATTCTCTAGGCAAGACTACTAGAGTGGGTAGCTATTTCCTTCTCCAGGGAATCTTCCTGACCCAGGGATTGAACCTGGGCCTCCACATTGCAGGCAGATTCTTTATCATCTGAGCCACCAGGGAAGCCCTGAGGGGATATCATCATTCTGCAACTTCTAATAAAAGAGTGAATCTAGGCGTTGAGCATAAAAGACTACTAATTCCACAAAAAGAGATGGTCAGGCATTACCTATCCACTAATTACAATAATTACCTACCCACTAAGTACACAACACTATCCATGAAGGAGTCTTGCCAACCCAAATCTACCAAGCCTCAGGATCTAATTAGTAGGACCAACAGGTAAAAGGGGATTTGATTTAGGTCATACATGAATGGTCTAGTGGTTTTCCCTACTTTCTTCAATTTAAGTCTGAATTTGCCAATAAGGAGTTCATGATCTGAGCCACAGTCAGCTCCCAATCTTGTTTTTGCTGACTGTATAGAGCTTCTCCATCTTTGGCTGCAAAGAATATAATCAGTCTTATTTTGGTGTTGACCATCTGGTGATGTCCATGTGTAGAGTCTTCTCTTGTGTTGTTGGAAGAGGGTGTTTGCTATGACCAGTGCATTCTCTTGGCAAAACTCTATTAGTCTTTGCCCTGCTTCATTCCATACTCCAAGGCCAAATATGCTGATTACTCCAGGGGTTTCTTGACTTCCTACTTTTGCATTCTAGTCCCCTGTAATGAAAAGGGTATCTTTTTTGGGTGTTAGTTCAAAAAGGTCTTGTAGGTCTTCATAGAACCGTTCAACTTCAGCTTCTTCAGCATTACTGGTTGGGGCATAGGCTTGGATTACCATGATATTGAATGGTTTTCCTTGGAAATGAATAGAGATCATTCTGTCGTTTTTGAGATTGGATCCAAGTACTGCATTTCAGACTCTTTTGTTGACCATGATGGCTACTCCGTTTCTTCTAAGGGATTCCTGCCCACAGTAGCACATATAATGGTCATCTGAGTTAAATTCACCCATTCCAGTCCATTTTAGTTCGCTGATTCCTAGAATGTCAACGTTCACTCTTGCCATCTCCTGTTTGACCACTTCCAATTTGCCTTGATTCATGGACCTGACATCCGAGGTTCCTATGCAATATTGTTCTTTACAGCATCAGACCTTGCTTCTATCACCAGTCACATTCACAGCTGGGTATTGTTTTTGCTTTGGCTCCATCCCTTCATTCTTTCTGGAGTTATTTCTCCACTGATCTCCAGTAGCATATTGGGCACCTACTGACCTGGGGAGTTCCTCTTTCAGTATCCTATCATTTTGCCTTTTCATACTGTTCATGGGGTTCTCAAGGCAAGAATACTGAAGTGGTTTGCCATTCCCTTCTCCAATGGACCACATTCTGTCACATCATGAACTCCTTATTGCCAAATTCAGACTTAAATTTAAGAAAGTAGGGAAAACCACTAGACCATTCAGGTATGACCTAAATCAAATCCCTTATGATTATACAGTGGAAGTGAGAAATAGATTTAAGGGACTAGATCTGATAGAGTGCCTGATGAACTATGGACAGAGATTCATGACATTGTACATGAGACAGGGATCAAGACCATCCCCATGGAAAAGAAATGCAAAAAAGCAAAATGGCTGTCTGAGGAGGCCTTACAAATAACTGTGAAAAGAAGAGAAGCTAAAGGTGAAGAAGAAAAGGAAAGATATACCCATTTGAATGCAGAGTTCCAAAGAATAGCAAGGAGAGATAAGAAAGCCTCCTCAGCAATCAATGCAAAGAAATAGAGGAAAACAACAGAATGGGAAAGACTAGAGATCTCTTCAAGAAAATTAGAGATTCCAAGGGAACATTTCATGCAAAGATGGGCTTGATAAAGGACAGAAATGATATGGACCTAACAGAAGCAGAAGATGTAGCAAGAATACACAGGAGAACTGTACAAAAAAGAGCTTCACAACACAGATAATCACGATGGTGTGATCACTCACCTAGAGCCAGACATCTGGAATGTGAAGTCAAGTGGGTCTTAGAAAGCATCACTACAAACAAAGCTAGTGGAGGTGATGGAATTCCAGTGGAGCTATTTCAAATCCTGAAAGATGATGCTGTGAAAGTGTTGCACTCAGTATGCCAGCCAATTTGGAAAACTCAGCAGTGGCCACAGGACTGGAAAAGGTCAGTTTTCATTCCAATCCCAAAGAAAGGCAATGCCAAAGAATGCTCAAACTACCGCACAGTTGCACTCATCTCACACGCTAGTAAAGTAATGCTCAAAATTCTCCAAGCCAGGCTTCAGCAATACGTGAACTGTGAACTTCCAGATGTTCAAGCTGGTTTTAGAAAAGACAGAGGAACCAGAGATCAAATTGCCCCT
Organism: Bison bison bison; assembly: GCF_000754665.1. Lineage (NCBI taxonomy): Eukaryota > Metazoa > Chordata > Mammalia > Artiodactyla > Bovidae > Bison > Bison bison. The sequence goes on from NW_011495047.1 coordinate 5,295,539, forward strand.
GAATCATGGAAAAAGCAAGAGAGTTCCAGAAAAACATCTATTTCTGCTTTATTGACTATGCCAAAGCCTTTGACTGTGTGGATCACAATAAACTGTGGAAAATTCTGAAATAGATGGGAATACCAGACCACCTGACCTGCCTCTTGAGAAACCTATGTGCAGGTCAGGAAGCAACAGTTAGAACTGGACATGGAACAACAGACTGGTTCCAAGTAGGAAAAGGAGTATGTCAAGGCTGTATATTGTCACCTTGCTTATTCAATTTATATGCAGAGTACATCATGAGAAACGCTGAGCTGGAAGAAGTACAAGCTGGAATCAAGAAGCCGGGAGAAATATCAATAACCTCAGATATGCAGACGACACCACTCTTATGGCAGAAAGTGAAGAGGAACTAAAAAGCCTCTTGATGAAAGTAAAAGAGGAGAGTGAAAAAGTTGGTTTAAATTCAGAAAACTAAGATCATGGCATCTGGTCCTATCACATCATGGGAAATAGATGGGGAAACAGTGGAAACAGTGTCAGACTTTATTTTGGGGGGCTCCAAAATCACTGCAGATGGTGACTGCAGCCATGAAATTAAAAGATGCTTACTCCTTGGAAGGAAAATTATGACCAACCTAGATAGCATATTAAAAAGCAGAGATATTACTTTGCCAACAAAGGTCCGTCTAGTCAAGGCTATGGTTTTTCCAGTGGTCATGTATGGATGTGAGAGTTGGAATGTGAAGAAGGCTGAGCGCCAAAGAATTGATGCTTTTGAACTGTAGTGTTGGAGAAGACTCTTGTGAGTCCCTTGGACTGCAAGGAGATCCAACCAGTCCATCCTAAAGGAGACTAGTCCTGGGTGTTCATTGGAAGGACTGATGCTGAGGCTGAAACTCCAGTACTTTGGCCACCTCATGCGAAGAGTTGACTCATTGGAAAAGACCCTGTTGCTGGAGGTATTGAGGGCAGGAGGAGAAGGGAACGACAGAGGATGAGATGGCTGGATGGCATCACTGACTCGATGCACATGAGTTTGGGTGAACTCCAGGAGTTGGTGATGGACAGGAAGGCCTGGCGTGCTGCGATTCATGGGGTCGCAAAGAGTTGGACACGACTGAGCGACTGAACTGAACTGACGGCCAAGTGCCTAGGCACTCAGTCTTGTCAGATTTTTGGGGACCCCATGGACTGTAGTTTGCCAGGCTCCTCTTTCCGTGGAATTATCCCCAAGAATACTGGAATGGATTGCCATTTCCTTCTCCAGGGGATCTCCCTGACTCAGGGATCAAACCAATGTCTCCTGAGTCTCCTGCATTGCAGGCAGATTCTTTACGCACTGCGCCATCGGGAATTTAAGTAACGGAAATGTTAAATAAAGGAAGGACCGAAGGAAGGGACAGCAGGACAGGACCAGGGAGTGCATGGAGAGGGACCAGGAGGGAAGAGAACATTTGTAGTACCGTGAGAGAAATGTGAACCCTAGTAGGACATTTTATGGTACTAAGGAACTAGTCTTGCTTTCAGGAGTGTGTGTGATAAGTATTGTGATTTCAGAAGACAAGCCCTTGTCTTTTAGAGATAGACAAGACATTTTTACAGATGAAATGATATGACGTCAGAATAACAGAGAGTGTCAGTTCTCAGGGACAAGGAACACTGGTGCTCAGACTTGAACTTGCACCAGAATTACTTAGTTCAGAGGTCTTGTTAAAATATAGATACTGGTCCAACCTACCCAATCTTGGATGTGGCTCAAGAATTTCTCTTTCCTCACACGGAACTCTGCTCAATATTATGTGGCAGCCTGGAAGGGAGGAGAGTCTGTGGGAGAATGGATACGTGCATATGTATGGCTGGGTCCCCTTTGATATTCATCTGAACTATCACAATATTGTTAATTGGCTGTATTGTTGTTGATTTAGTCGCTAAGTCATGGCTGACTCTTTTGCAACTCTTTTGCCTTCGACTGTAGTTCTCCAGGTTCCTTTGTCTCTGGGATTTTCCAGGCAAGAATACTGGAGTGGGTTGCCGTTTCCTCCTCTAGGGATCTTCCTGACCCAGGGATCAAACCTGAGTGTCCTGCATTGGCAGGCTGATTCTTTACCACAGAGCCCCCAAGGAAGCCCGAAGGAACTCTAAGGTCAAAGAAACCCAGATGCTAATCCAGGCAATCCATGATCAGCTATCCCTCAATACAAATAAAAAGTTAAAAAAAAAAAAAGAATTTGCCTTTCTAACAAATTCCCAGGTGCTGTTGATACTCTTGGTCTGGGGAACCACACTCTGCCAGGAAGGAAGGTGGGTCCCAAGCTATTGTTGTGCTTGGGTGGTGGGTATATGAAAGCTCATTATAGTGTTCTCTCAACTTTTGAATATGTCTGAGTTTTCAACAATAAACATTGAAAGCAAACTCAAGTGATCCAGAAGGATACACAGAGGGAGCAAAGCCTCTGACAGCCCATAGTTGTAATGGGAATATCTGTGCTCATGAGCAAATAAGATTTAGCTGCTGGTTTGGGGATTGGAAGGTCCCCATTTCTTCCTGCCCACTTGGGGCTCAGTGCCTCAACTCGCTGTCAATCCATGTATCCTCCTGTGACGACCTTCCTAACTCCAGGTCCGGAGACATCCCTATGTGTCTGAGTCCTTGCCTTTTAAGATTAATTTATTTCTTTATTCACTCACACTTCAGACACTACCGAGAGTACCTAAGTGTCAGGAACTTTTCCTAGCCTCTGAGAATACGGCAGAGAACAGAAGAAACAAAACCCTCTTTTTGTGGAGATTACTTTGTAGTTGGGGTTGTAGAGAACAAGTCAAGAATTAAGTGGATACTTACAGACAGTGAAAAGTGCTATGAATAAAATTAGAAAGAAGATGCCGGATAGTGTTTGAGTCTGTGTGTGTGCATGTGCACGCACACACAGACACACATATTTTTATTTAGGTGATCAGGGAAGACTTCTCCAAGGAGATGACCTCTGAGCTGAGATGAGCCTGATAAGAAGGAGCCAGCCATGCAGAGATCTGGATTTTTTTTTTTTTTTTTTGACAAAAGCAATAGCAAGTGCAAAGTCCCTGAGATCAGAAAGAGCTTGGCGTTTGTTTTGTTTTGTTTTTGGAATCCAAAGAAGACCAGTTAATCTAGGATTTGGAGAGGAAAGGGAGAAATGATGGGCTGAGATGGGAGAGCAGACAAGAGCCAGGGTTCGTAGGACCTTGTAGCCATAGCCCAGTGCTTATATGCAGGCTGCCAGTCATCTCCCAGCCATCAAAAATACCTTCTATCTAGAGAAATAGGGCACAATTTTAACAGGGAAGTGTCCTAGGGATTCTGATCTATAGGAAAGTGTTTTGTGTAAGCAGTTGAATAGTATAATATAGCCAATTTGTTGAACCAACCTATTAAAAATCCAATAATTTTATTTCAAAATCACTACTTGCTCTTGATGCCTGTAATTTCACTCTAAAAACACTATTTACTCAGTATAAAATTTGGTCTCCTATAATAGTGAGCTGGCCAAAAAGTTCATTCATTTTCTTTTTGTAGCAACCTATGGAAAAACCTGAATGAACATTTTGGCCAACCTAATACTACCCATCATACAGATTCCTCTATGACAGGTAATACTATAAGTTACCAGTCACTTCATGCTAATAGAAATGAATTGAGAAATGTGTCCTTGAAAAGATATTTTAAAAGAAGAATGTGTAAAGTTAGTGGACTCAGGAGTACAGGAGTCTCCAGGAAAGAAACGAACTGAAAAGGAGAAACTGAAGCTGTGTTTCTATCTATTTAAAAAAATATATTTTTTATTTATGTTTATTTTTGGCTGTGCCGGGTCTTGGTTGCTGCACAGGCTTTTCTCTATTTGCAGAGAACAGGAGCTTCTCATTTGGTGGCTTCTCTCGGTGCAGAGTACAGGCTCTAGGGTGTGTGGGCTTCTTCAGTTTTGACTCCTGAGCTCTAGAGCACACGCTCAGCAGCTGTGTTCCATGGCCTTAGTTGTTCCATGGTATGTGAAATCTTCCCGGACCAGGGATCGAACCTGTGCCCCCTGCATTGACAGGCAAAATATTTTACCACCAGGCTACCAGGGAAGCCTCTAAAATACCTATTTTACAATTTGAGGTGAGACTTTATTTCCCGGAGAGACTAATGTCCTCCTGCCAAGATGTGTCAGAGCAAGGCTCTTTCTCTTAAATAACACATTTAACCTTTATGTGCATGCTCAGTCGCTCAGCTGTGTCTGACTCTTTGTGACCCTGTGGACTGTAGCCTGCCAAGCTCCTCTGTCCATAGGATTTTTCCAGGCAAGAATACTGAAAGAAATTGCCATTTAGTCCTCCAGCAGATCTTCCCAACTCAGGGATTGAGCTGATGTTCCTCTTGCATCTCCTGCTTTGGCAAGTGGATTCTTTACCACTGAGCTACCAGGAAAGCCCCGAGTAACCTCTTTGTAGCTCTTCCTTAAACAGAAAGTGTGAAATAATTCACAAAACCCTATAAGAGAACAGAAAGATGGTTATAATGGGTCATCCCTACTGCCTTGTTGCTCTTTGATCAGCTGTGGACCTGTGTGCTAGACTTAACTTCTGAATTGTAGGCCTCTCTTGTTGTGGAGCATGGATTCCAGGGCACACGGGCTTCGGTAGTTGCAGCACATGGCTTCAGTAGTTGCGGTGCATGGGCTTAGTTGCTCTGCAATATGTGGGATCTTCCTGGACCAGAGATGGAGTTGGTGTCCCCTGCGTTGCAAGGTGGACTCTTAACCATTGGACCACCAGGGGAATCCCTGTATTTTTCCTTTGCTCTGGATATTTCTAGTCTGCACCCCCTGCCTGGCGGGGGGGCTCTCCTCACCCCTTCTTTGTCTGATAGACCTTTACCTATGTTTGAAGATCAGAGAAGAAGTCAAGTCCTGCTGCTTGAGGCTCATCTGCCCCGGGTCCCTTCAGCGTCCATTGCTCTTTCTCCAGTGCTCCCACCAAGTGCCATCTGCACGTCCTTTGCCACCGCCACCATTGCTGTGTTGTGGACGTGTTTGTCTCCATGTCTTATCTTCTCCCCTGGATTTTAAACCCCTTGAGGATAGTGAATTTTACTTATTCATCATTTTAGAGGTATATCATCACTTTATCCATCAGAGCACCTGGTAGAGCTCTGTACATAGTCATCACTCAGAAACTGTTAGTTGAATTATCTGTTGACATAATTTCATACTCCCCACAGTGTCCTAGACAACACAGTAAGTACTGTACACACACACACACACACACACACACACACACACACAGAGTTTCATAAGTCTAAATATTTCTATTGGTGAGCTGATTTCATTAATCACATGGATCACAGCCTTGTCTAACTCAATGAAATTATGAGACATGCCGTGTAGGGCCACCCAAGATGGATGGGTCATGGTGGAGAATTCTGACAGAATGTGGTCCACTGGAGAAGGTAATGGCAAACCACTTCAGTATTCTTGCCTTGAGAAGCCCATGAACAGCATGAAAAGACAAAAAGATAGGACACTGAAAGAGGAACTCCCCAGGTGAGTAGGTGTCCAATATGCTACTGGAGATCAGTGGAGAAATAACTCCAGAAAGAATGAAGAGACAGACCCAAAACAAAAACAACACCTGTGGGTGTGACTGGTGATGGAAGTAAAGTTCAATGCTATAAAGAGCAATATTGAATAGGGACCTAGAATGTTAGGTCCATGAATCAAGGCAAATTGGAAGTGGTCAAACAGGAGATGGAAAGTGTAAACATCAACATTTTTGGAATCCGTGAACTGAAATGGACTGCAATGGGCGAATTTAACTCAGATGACCGTTATATCTACTACTGTGGGCAAGAATCCCTTAGAAGAAATGGAGTACCCATCATAGTCAACAAAAGAGTCTGAAATGCAGTACATGGATGCAATCTCAAAAACGACAGAATAATCTCTGTCCGTTTCCAAGGCAAACATTCAATATCACAGTAATCCAAGTCTATGCCCCAACCAGTAATGATGAAGAAACTGACGTTGAACAGTTCTATGAAGATCTACAAGACCTACTAGAACTAACACCCCCAAAAGATGTCCTTTTCATTATAGGGGACTAGAATGCAAAAGTAGGAAGTCAAGAGATACCTGGAGTAATAGGCAAATCTGGCCTTGGGGTACAAAACGAAGCAGGTCAAAGGCTAACAGAGTTTGCCAAGAGAACACATTGGTCATAACAAACACCCTCTTCCAACAACACAAGAGACATGGACATCACCAGATGGTCAACACCAAAATCAGATTGATTATGTTCTTTGCAGCCAAAGATGGAGAAGCTCTATACAGTCAGCAAAAACAAGATTGGAAGCTGACTGTGGCTCAGATCATGAACTCCTTATTGACAAATTCAGACTTAAATTGAAGAAAGTAGGGAAATCTACTAGGCCATTCAGGTATGACCTAAATCAAATCCCTTATGATTATACAGTGGAAGTGACAAATAGGTTCAAGGGATTAGATCTGATAGAGTGCCTGAAGAACTATGGATGGAGGTACGTGACATTGTACAGGAGGCAGTGATCAAGACCATCCCCAAGAAAAAGAAATGCAAAAAGGCAAAATGATTGTCTGAGGAGGACGTACAAATATCTGAGAAAAGAAGAGAAGCTAAAGGTGAAGAAGAAAAGGAAAGATATACCCATTTGAATGCAGAGTTCCAAAGAATAGCAAGGAGAGAGATAAGAAAGCCTTCCTCAGTGTTCAGTGCAAGGAAATAGAGGAAAATAATAGAATGGGAAAGACTACAGATCTCTTCAAGAAAATTAGTGATACCAAAGGAACATTTCATGCAAATATGGGCACAATTAAGGACATAAATGGTATGAAAAACTAAGATATTAGTTAGTATGAAAAACTAAGAAGATATTAAGAAGAGGTGGCAAGAATACACAGAAGATCTTCATGACCCAGATAACCACGGCAGTGTGATCACTCACCAAGAGCCAGACATCCTGGAATGTGAAGTCCAGTGATGCTTAGGAAGCATCATTACGAAGAAAGCTAGTGGAGGTGATGGAACTCCAGTTGAGTTATTTCAAAGATGAAAAGATGATGATGTGCTAAAAGATGATGCTGTGAAAGTGCTGCACTCAATATGCCAGCAAATTTGGAAAGCTCAGCAGTGGCCACAGGACTGGAAAAGATCAGTTTTCATTCCAATCCCAAAGAAAGGCAATGCCAAAGATTGTTCAAACTACAGCACAATTGCCCTCATCTCACATGCTAGCAAAATAATGCTCAAAATTCTCCAAGCCAGGCTTCAATACTATGTGAACTGTGAAATTCCAGACGTTCAAGCTGGATTTAGAAAAGGCAGAGGAACCAGAGATCAAATTGCCAACATCCATTGGATCATCAAAAAAGCAAGAGAGTTCCAGAAAAACTTCTACTTCTGCTTTATTGACTATGCCAAAGCCTTTGACTCTGTGGATCACAACAAACTGTGGAAAATTCTGAAAGAAATGGGAATACCAGACCACCTGACCTGCCTCCTGAGAAATCTGTATGCAGGTCAAGCAGCTACAGTTAAAACTGGACATGGAACAACAGACTGGTTCCAAATCAGGAAAGGAGTATGTCAAGGCTATATATTGTCACCCTGCTTATTTAACTTATATGCAGAGTACATCATGTGAAATGCCGGGCTGGATGAAGCACAAGCTGGAATCAAGATTGCTGGGAGAAATATCAGTAACCTCAGATATGCAGATGACACCACCCTTATGGCAGAAAGTGAAGAACTAACGAGCCTCTTGATGAAAGTGAAAGAAGAGAGTGAAGAAGTTGGTTTAAAACAACATTCAGAAAACGAAGATTATGACATCCGGCCCCATCACTTCATAGCAAATAGATGGGGAAACAATGGAAACAGTGAGAGACTATTTTCTTGGGCTCCAAAATCACTGCAGATGGTGACTGCAGCCATGAAATTAAAAGACGCTTGCTCCTTGGAAGAAAAGCTATGATCAACTTGACAGCATATTAAAAAGCAGAGCCATTACTTTACCAACAATGGTCCATCTAGTCAAAGGTATGGTTTTTCCAGTAGTCATGTATGGATGTGAGAGTTGGACTATAAAAAAAGCTGAGTACCGAAGAATTGATGCTTTTGAACTGTGGTGTTGGAGAAGACTCTTGAGAGTCCCTTGGACTGCAAGGGGATCTAACCAGTCAATCCTAAAGGAAATCAGTCCTGGATATTCATTGGAAGGACTGATGTTGAAATTGAAACTCCAATACTTTGGCCACCTGATGCAAAGAACTGACTCAGTGGAAAAGACCCTGATGCTGGGAAAGATTGAAGGTAGAAGAAGGGGATGACAGAGGATGAGATGGTTGGATGGCATCACTGTCTCAATGGACATGAATTTGAGCAAGCTCCGGGAGTTGGTGATGGACTGGGAAGCCTGGTGTGCTGCAGTCCATGGGATCGCAGAGTCGGACACGACTGAGCAACTGAACTGAACTGATTAGACTGTCTTTCCCTTTCATTAGAGTCACATGTAACCCAAAATGAGGATCAACCAGAAAACTTGTATGCCTTCAGTCTAAAAGGTCACCTTTCTCATCTGCCTGCAAAATTTGACCACTTTTTCCAGCCTTGGGTTAGAAAGGCACCAATCTGTTACAAATCGTGACCTCTGATAGCCACAGAAGACGCACCTGCATTCTACTGGGCATAGATCCTGCCAGAATGTCAGTTCATTCTACCAGTATTTTTATAACCAATGATAAAATGAAAACGATTCAGGTTTTTTTTTTTTTCCTTTGCTCACTTCTGCTGTGAAGGCTGTTCCCATTTGGTTTGTTCATACATTAAACAATTACTGCATTCTCATGCCAGCCACTTGGCTAAAGTCTCAAGATATAAAGATGAATTATCCCCAGCCCTGCCCTTCAGGGGTTCACAATCAGGAAAAGAGACTGAAAAGGCCACTGGACAAGTTCAAAGTCTCGGGTGAAATCAAGCCCTGAGGTTCTGACAATGGCCCACGTCAGTGCGTTTGCCTGTTAGACTCTGCCATCTGTCCCTGCGTGAGACGTTTGCTGGAACTCCTTCCCACTGGCCGCTTTGGGTTTGAATGACCTTGGCGACAGCCTGAAATCCAGAGCTTCGAGGGGTGCTTTTAGAGTTCCTGGTCTGCACTTATGTGCTTCAAATAGACATTCACAAACCTCTAATTATCTCCTCTTACCAGGCTGCCTAAATGACTGATGCCCAGCTCTCTCAGTCACTCCAAGAATGGATTTCTATTTAGCCCATGCCCGCCCGAGATGCATTAGGGTACCCAGAACATGTGTGTCCGCTCCGAGAGGCACAGGGCAATTAACAGAAGCCAAGCAATTTGCAAAATGCCTCAACTTCCTGCTTCTTTCTGAGGCAAAGAAATTGTCACACCTTAACCTCAGCAGGCTCATAGGCAGCATAATTC
>NW_011495047.1:5305113-5343726 GCF_000754665.1 Bison bison bison
CCGCCCCCCTCCCATGCCCCACCCTGGCTTTTTGCAAACATAAGCACTCGGCTGAAACAACAGCTATGACTCAGTTCCTAGCGAGCTACTGCTTGAATTGATTTAGTCTGAGTTCAGATTTAGCACATAATCATGTTCAATTTGCTCCACTGCACTGCCTAGAGATAAAAGGCTGGGGGAAAAAAAATAGCTCCAGCTTGTGTCAGTCTTTGTGGTGATGTCATTGCCATCAGAGAGCCGGCCGCTCTTACTCTGCCGCGCTGCCTGAGCCGCGGCGGGCTGTGTGTGTGCGCACAGCCGAGTGGGTTCAGGTGCCCGGCTCGGCCATCCCCAGGGCAGGGCAGCGCCCGGCCGGCCCCGGCACCATCTACCTGGAAGGTTCTTCCCAGCCCACAGGACTCGGAGGCTGCCTAACTCTTTCTTGTCAATTCCGGAGGGGGAATGCCAGCCCCTAGCATGGACTGTGATGTTTCCACTCTGGTTGCCTGCGTGGTGGATGTGGAGGTCTTTACCAACCAGGAGGTTAAGGTACGCACCTGCAATCTTCTGTTTCATTGTTGCTGTTTGCCGAAGCTGCCAGCAGCCTTGTTAGCTTAAGGGAACAGGACTTTGATTCATAGTTCTCAGCTCAGGATCTGTGCTAGAAATGCATGGGGTGAGTGCCTGGCTCTGTTAATTAGAATAAGTTAGAAGAGAGACCAGCGCATTCATTTTGCATGTGATAAGGTTTGAAAAATCATTGTCTGTGTATTCTTGCCTTTCCTATTAGGTGATCCCCCGTCAATCCTTTTCACAGTAGACATGTTTTCATAGTCTCCGTGTCAATAAGAATTTGCTAGTCCTTAGTGTTTTGAGGGGTTTCAAATCAATGACTCAATGAAGAAAGCGCATATAATAATGATCGCACCCAGGACACCCCGATCATGGGACCTTAACCTCTTCATGGAACGTCCTTTACATAGGCCATGATGTGCAAACTGAACAAAAGCTCTTCTGAAGACAGCAGTTTCAATCCCCAGCTCTCAGAAAATCAAAGTTGGAAAAGAGCTGTCTAAATTTCCTTTGTCAGGCAGAAGAAGCAAGTCATTTCCCCTGAACAGTTTTCCATAAAGAAAGTTCAGGCATAAATAAATTTCACATCTCGAGATGTAGTATCCTAGGGCGCTGGTCCTCACTGAGTAGACGTCTGCAGCAGTTGTCTGATTGTCATGGGTAATTGTCTCCTGATGACACACGTTCTCTTTCCTTTTGCCCCTTTGCTTTTGTGTTCTGAAAAAGGTGCCATGCTTGCGAAATGGGAATTTTGATTTCTCCTCTCATATTGAAAATAAGATCTAGCAGAAGCTTCTTATTTAAGCAGTTCACACACACAACAAAAAGGACACTTGCTCATTGTGTCTCAGGGGGAAGGAAAGGGGAATCACACTGCATGATCGTTTCCCACCCTCCCTTAGTCTTGACTTAAAGGAAGACCCGGAATTCTTTGTTTTGGGGTGTGCAAGAGGACTCCCTGGTGCTTCCCAGGTGGGAATGTGTGTGTCCACTAGCATAATGGATGGCTCTGTCATTCAAGATTACGGTTTTGAACACTCTTTTGAACTGGATTCAAGAATCTGGTTTGTTGTTTCTGCATATTTTAAATGTGTGGCCCTGTGTTTACCAATTCTTATGGCAGTACTATGAAGTGTCCACCACCTGTCATACTGAGGTTCAGAAAATTAGAAGGGAATGGTTGGGTGCTGCCTACGGCTGCGTCCACAGTGCAAACATGCGTGTAGAGACAGTCTGGCTGGTCATACCTGCTGTATACACTCCAGAAGAGAGCAGTCCACAAAGCCCCTCCAGTTTAAAACCTGTTTAAAGTATGGGTAACTGGGTAAAAGCCGTCTCTGAACACCGGGCTGGAATACAATTGTGTATACCTAAAGTAAAACTTTACAATGCCCTTCTGTTCTTAACAGTTCTCGTTTAATTGCATGCTTGTCCTGTGAAAATATAGACTTTTTTGGTCCACGAAATAATGTTGAGAAAATATTTCTCAGAGAACTGCTGTCTGCCAGGCACTGTGCTCATAGTGGAAGAGAGTTTAAAATACGCTTATATGACGTAGGTATTTGTAATATAGACATAGAAAGAACCATTTGCCCAATATTTATCTTTTTAAGCATTATTCCATATTTTATTTATTTTTTATTGAAATATAGTTGATTTGCAATGTTTCAGGTGGGCAGCAAACTGATTCAGTTATATGTTTATATATATGTGTGTGTGTTAGTCACTTAGTCATGTCCGATTTTTTGCAATCCCATGGACTGTAACCTGCCAGGCTCCTCTGTCCATGGAATTCTCCAGGCAAGAATACTAGAGTGGGTAGTCATTCTCTCCTCCAGAAGATCTTCTGGACTCAGGGATTGAACCCAGGTCTCCTGCATTGCAGGCAGATTCTTCACCCTCTGAGCCCTTAGGGAAGCCTCTCTCTCTCTATATATATATATATATTCTTTTTTCAGATTCTTTTTGATTATAGGTTATTACAAGATGTTGAATACAGTTTCCTGTGCTATACACCAGGTTCTTGCCCTTTATCTAGTTTATATGTAGGAGTGGGTCTGTTAATTCCGAACTTCTAATTTATACTCCCAGCCCCTTTCCTCTCTGGTAACCATAAGTTTGTTTTCTATGTCCGTGAGTCTATTTCTGTTTTGTAAATAAATTCATTTGTATCATTTTTTACAGCTTCTACATATAAGTGATATCAAACGGTGTTTGTCTTTCTCTGACTTACTTCACTTAGTATGATCATCCCTAGTTCCATCCATGTTGTTGCAAACAAGCCCAATATTTCTTAAAGGCAGAGTATTTTGTGGAATTCAGGGGACACAAAATTCTTACAGCTGGTTGTACTGGAGTGGTTGGGATGGCGCCATAGTGCACCCCAAGTTAAGCGTGGTACTTAACTGGAAGATGGGTAGATTTTGATACAGGAAAAGGGAGGGCGCGGAGATGGGGAGGCAGCTCATTTTACAGACAGGTGAGTCAATGCATTTAACTGCAGCAGGATCTCTGTGAGAGACTAGAGGGGAAACGGGGAGGAGGGGCGGGGTGATGAAGCCTCTCACATTTTCCATCAGAACCATGTGCGGTTTTCTGAGAAGATTCCCACCAGAAAGATGCATTGTATGTCCTTCCTGCTAAATATTGGTAACTTGCAATCGCCATGGATTTGTTTCTTTGGAACAAGGTTCTGAATCCTTCTGTGCTTTAGTTTTCTTATCTGTAACATGGGGATAATAGTCATTCCTGCCTCTTTGGCTTGATGGGAGGATTAAAGAAAATTATACATGGAAAACAATTAACACAATGCCTGACATATTTCATGTTCAATACATGTTAGCTGTTGCCATCATAGGTATGTTCAGACATTCTCTGAAGGTGGTGAGTTATTTCTGCCAGTTTATTGGAATGTCCTATCTCCAGCTGAGTTTACAATGACAATCCAGGACAAAGAAAGCATTTTCCTTCCCATCCCCCCAAACACACACACACACAACCTGGTCACTTAGCCATTTAATCATTTAAATTAAGCAGTAATCAAGCAAAATTAAGACAGGCCAAAGAGGTTGGTTGAGGAAACCTATATGTTCCTTGTTCAAAAATGAGCATGGCTTAGTGGCATGAAGAGAGGTTCAGATGTCAAATTCTGGCACCAAAGTTTCACCGAAGGTAAACTTCATTAATCATCTCTTCCAGACTCACAGTGGAGCCGGGAGTTTCTTTCTTCTAAACCTTTAATATTCCTTTTGGAGAAAAGGGAGGCAACCCGGATGAGGGTTTGTCTCACCTGCCTGCATCCAGCTTGCTTGATCTCAGGCTTTTTTGCCTTTTGCAAACTCTCCCTTTCTACCTGGAGCCCCCATGGAATAGAAACCACACCAGGGTTATGCAATCAAGCAGCCTCTCTTTGCAAATGCAGTGATTTATTTGAGGGGGCAGAAGCAAATGCAAATGCAGTGACTTACAGCAATTCAGGAAACCTTATCTTCCATGAGGGATCTCTGCTGGTTGCACTGGGGGCCCTGCAGGCTCCCATCTCCTAAATTTTGTCAAAGTGGCTTAAGCGGTAATGCCAAACACATGAGGAAATAAGGTAAATGCACCCCCATATTTGTCTTTCTCCTGAAATCCCACTGGTAGTGTTGGGAACTTAGCTGTCTGATGGCAAAAGGATGCTCAGAAAGATAAACTCAAAACTCTCACTAGAAGGAAAATGACATGGTGAACTGTAGAGTTTGCTTGTGTGTGTTGAGTGTATGTATCTTTGTATGTGTCTGTGTGTGCATGTCTGCCTGTGTGTCTGTGTGTATGTTTGTGTGTATGTGTGTCTGTGTGTGTCTCTGGGGTCTGTGTGTTTGTATCGATGTGTGTCTGTATATGTCTGTGTTTGTGTCTGTGTGTTTGTGTGTCTGCGAGTATCTGTTTGTTCATGTATTTGTGTGTGTGTATATGTGCCTTTGTATCTGTGTGTATCTGTTTGTTCGTGTGTCTCTGTGTGTATGTCTGTGTATACGCAGGTGAGCAGGGTTGATTTTCTCGAGTTTTCTTCTCATATTCTGAAAATAGTCCTCCCTACCCCCACCCTTCAACAAGGAGCCAAACTCTTGGGGAAATGAAAGATCCAAAGATGGGTAATGAAATTTTTGTTTCACTTTAGTCCAGTGGTTCTTCAATCTGATTACACATTGGTATCCCCTTGGAGAGCTTTTAAAATATTGACAAGGATCAGGTCCCATGCCCAGGACTTCTGACTTGGCTGGTTGGAGTGGAGCTGGGCATAGATGATCATGTGTAAAGTAAGCATCATATGTGTTCTAGACACAGGTAGGTACAGGCAAAGTCAGTCCGGTATTATCTAGAATAACTTCTGCCTAAACACCTTGATCCATTGCCCTAAGCAAAGCCTTGATGGATGCAGTTTCAGAAGCAACATTTCTGATAGCTTTAAGACTTTACCTGTACCTACTGCCCCTTCTCTGCAGTGAGAGCTTCCCACACAGAAAGAGAGTGGATGCCTCTTCTCTGGGCTGGAGGGCTCCTAATTCAAGTCCAGGGATCCAGTCCTGTCTCATTGGGCATCCATACAGGAGACAGGGGCTCATAAAGCTTCTTTCTGTTCCTTAGGACAGGCGGGAAACATGGCAGGTCTTATAAGAAGATCAGAAGTGTCAGAGACCCTTGGAGCTGGAGATTTAGATCAAACTATTTATACTAGACAAACAACAAGGTCCTACAGTATAGCACGGGGAATGGTATCCAGTCTCCTGGAATAAACCATAAAGGAAAAGAATAGTTAAAAGGGGACTTCTCTGGTGGTTCAGTGGTTAGGACTTTGCGCTTCCACTGCAGGGGGCACAGGTTTGATCCCTGGTCTGGGGTCTAGAATCCCACATGCCCCATGGTGAAGAAACTCAGTAACTGAATAATATTTCTTGCACCATTAAAAAAGAAAAGGAAAGAAAATATAATACAAAAATCCATGATGAATAAAATATAAAAGTTTAAAAAAAGAATATATACACACATATATAAATATAGATATGTATAGCTGAGTCACTTTGCTGTACAGCAGAGATGGGCATAACATTGTAAATTGGCTACACTTCAATAAAAAAATAAAAAACGTATGTTCAGTGCACTTAACTCCTGACCAGGCGATACTCTAAGCACTGGGAGATGGACAAGACAACCATCCCAGCCCTCAGAAGAGTGCACATTCTAACCCAGGAGGCATACAGCAAACTAGTAAATAAATGCATACTATAATTTCCTAGGTGGCGCTAGTGGTAAAGAAGCCGCCTGCCAATGCAGTAGATAGAAGAGACGCGGGTTCAATCCTGGGGTTGGGAAGATCCCCTGCAGGCGGGCCTGGCAACCCACTCCAGTATTCTTGCCTGGAGAATCCCATGGACAGAGGAGCCTGGCGGGCTATAGTCCATGGTGTTGCAGAGACTTGGACACAACTGAAGTGACTTAGCACACAGCATGCATGTAATTTCAGGCAGTGATGAGGGTTCTGAAGAAAGATGGAGCAGAGTGAGGAGGTGCATTGCTGGAAGGGAGGTTGCACTGGGGGCCCTTCAAGCTCCTATTTCTGAAATTTTGCCAGGACTGCTAGATCAATAGTTCCCCAAAGAGGAGGAAATCAGGTAGATGCGTTTCACCATATTTCTCTCTCCAAAAATTCCATTGACCACTTTTGAATGGGTGGCCAGTAGAAGCATTTCTGGCAAGGTGGCGGTTTCTTAAATGTCATTATTCTAGTGTCATTCAGGAATCTGAAATGAGTGAAAGGGCTGTGTGGCGATCTGGGGGAAAAGCATGCCAGTAGTTGGGCACAGTAGAGGCAAAGAGAGGCCACCTTATCTGATGTGTTCTTACCCAGCGCTCCCTTTAACCTGTTTCCAGGTTTAACCTGTTTCATTCATCCGTTCAGGGACCTATTCAGGGACCTCACCAGGCTATCAAGGTCTCATACCGTAATTTTTATTTTTTTCATGCTGCTCCTTTTTGAAATTGTGCTTAAGCTAAATCCCTCATGTTATGTTTTAAGCCTGGTGGTTCTCTTGGAAGAAGGGGAAATTGAAGCAGAAATTTGTTCTCAGAGTAATAATTCTTCATACACTTGAAATCCTAGGATTGCTATAGGACTATTTCTTCCCATCTAGAAGTCCAGGGCCTTTCCAAGGTGACTCAGAAGTCCTGCTTTCTCTCCTCTGCTTTTGAGAATTTCCCAATATCCTCCCAATCCATGCAACCTCGGGCAAGTCTCTTAACCTTTCTGGACACACAGGAATGATGCTAAGAAAAGTGCTTGATGCTCTTTGAATTTCATTTACTTTTTTCACACAAAAGTATATGACTGACTCACAGTCTGTGTCATGCTGTTGTGTGAGTTATGAAAAGAAAAAGCCAGCACATCTTGGCCACTTAGTACATTGAAATCTATTTGTCATTTGAACCAGTGAAAATTCCATGACTAGTTTTGTTTGGCAGGATGCAGAGGAGGAGGATGATGGAGCAGAGTTGGGGTGATGTGCTTTGCCCTCTGCTTTGGGAGGAGACAAGTGGCACAAATGAAAATGTGGGTATTGGGAGGGATCGCAGGGTTGATCTGGAAGAGAAGCTTGTGGGTATTTGTTAGGAGAGCTTGTCAAGCTTCATGCCTGTTTCTTATGCTTTGCAAATTCAGTGCTGGGCAGAGGACCCGGCTGCTGTCAACCTGTTTGGTTCTGTAGAGCTCTAAAGCTCTTTCAGAATCTTCAAAAACCACGGTGTTCGCTCAGCAGCTTAGAAGAATTTGAGTTGTGTATGATTTCCTTCTCAAACATTGAAACCCTCTGGAAATATTTGTGGTAAATTTTAGGAACCAAATGTTAAAGTTGACAGAAACCCTCATTGTTCAACGGCTGGAATTTTATTTTTTTTAATTGGAGTATGATTGCTTTACAATATTGTGTTAATGTCCACTGTACAACAATGTGAATTAGTTATCTGTATACATATATTGTGCTCCCTTGTGAGCCTCCCTCCCCCCCCCACCAAGAATTTTAAATAATATTTATTTCGCATTACATCTCCAGACCATCTTTAGTTTCTGAAAACCAAAAAGGAATGTGTAGGGAGGCTGCGGTGTGGAGGATGGGATGGCTTCCTCATGGCAGATTCTGACCCTCACAACAAAAGCGTGTTTGTCCTCTGGTAACAAAATGGACTAGAACTGAGGCCATTTTGGAAATAAATGTGTTAATGTAAAACTGAATGTTAGACAGTAACTCTAAAAAGTACCTGAAACTTAACATGTTTAAATGTGTACTGTTGAATATTATCTCACCTCTCAAGAAAGTACCAAACACCTTTCAGAGTGGGAGGAAGGGATTTTTTCAAGTGACAGATGCTCCCTGAGAAGGTTAGCAGGCAGATTTTGCAGCCACCTGTCACATCAGGGAGAGGCAAGGAACAGTATTCAAGTAATGACATGGTAAAGCAGGAAAGCCCACTGAAAACGTGCCTCTCTGTTTCGAGTCTTTTAACTGTGGGAAAGTAATTCAGACATTGACAGTTGCTACCTCTGAGTGTCAGATTTACTCAAAGCAATAACAGCAAAACAGTGGCTTCATTAGTGTTATTTTCCTAAAGAAGCAGATTTTAATGTATAACTCAGGGAGTACCCTTTGCAACCTTAGTGATTCTGGATACAGCTATCGACAATTTATAATAGCCTGTTTTAGTACTTTCTGATGAAACTTAAAATTGACAAATAGAAAAGAAAATGATACCTGAAACATTTATTATCACAGGTATGCTTAGGTTGTAAGCTTAAATGGCATCACAGCTTTGCGGTGAATAACCCAGCTTTCCAGGGAGGTCATAAACCCTCTAGCCCATGCCTGGCCTAGAATTTCTTTATGTAATGGGAAAACTTCTTTATGTAAAGGGAATGTATTCCTTCCAAGCTCTAAATCTTAGCTCATTCCAAGGTACTAGTTCAAAAAAGATTGAGAGATAATTCAATGAGGACTTCAAACAGGGTAAAATAAGTTGTGAACTCTCCGCTCTATCTAGAATGGAGAATTTATCTTAAAAATGTTTGAGAAGAAAATATCCACCAAGTTAAGACCTTCTATAGAAAATACTCACTGGATGTGCCTTTGTATTCCTCTTTTGGGTAAATGTATCTCTCCGGGGGAAAATACACAGCTGTACATACACACACGTGCACACACTCATGAAAATGTTTTGCATGTGTGTGTGTGTGTGCTCAGTGGCTTCAGTCGTATCTGACTCTTTGTGACCCCATGGACGATAGCCCACCAGGCTCTTCTTGGGATTCTCCAGGCAAGAATACTGGAGTGGGTTGCCGTACCTTCTCCAGGGGATCTTCCCAACCCAGGGATCAGACCCATGTCTCTTACATCTCCTGCATTGGCAGGAGGGTTCTTTACAACTCGTGCCACCTGGGAAGCCCCTTTGCATGTGTATACTATATATAAATATATTTTTTTTCCTTAACCATGGAAGGTTTCTTTCTCTTCCTCTCTGGCCTATCTAACCAGTTATTGGAAACCGTGAGCTTCTAACCATGTCAGGGACTTGAGAACCCAGAGAAGGTTCCTGTTCAAAAGTTGAACAGAAGTCTCAACAATTGCTAAACAGTCCTCCAAGGTGGAGTGTGATTGGGAAGGGGACGGGAAGAAATTCATAACCTTTTCGTTTTATTGTTATATACCAAAAAAACGTTTACATCCTTACAGTCCAGGAGCACAATTACTCTCCAGAATCTAATACACAAGTTCTAAACTATGAATTTTTTAAAATACTTGCAAAAAGATCTCTACCCTTCACTTCCAGAAAGATAACTTTAATAAATTTATCCTTCTCTGTTATATTGGACTGCAGACCAGCTTTCATTCAGCCTCCAAATTACATCTTTACTAATATTCTACTTGTCCCAACAATAAGACAGCTTGCTACTTAGTTGTAACGTATTTTTCCTCCATCTCTAGTGGTTCTAAAGTAATATGTGAGCAGTCTTTAAGTTGTACCCCAAAGATTTGATGAGCAGGGGAAAATTTACTAAGTTAAGCATTAAACCATCCCACGTGATGGCAAATGTAACCCCCCCCCCCCGAGACAGTCATTTTCATGGTTCAGTACTTTATGTTGTCAAGCAATTTAAAAAATTCTAACAACTCTTCTTCTTCACTAAATACTTCTGAGTACATGGCACATGTCAGGATACTCCTTATTATCCCCATAATAGCATGAGGTATCCATTTTCTGTTTTAAACAGGTTTCTGGACAGAGAAGTTAAATTTTTGCATAAGATCACACAGCTATTAGGGTTTGCCCAGGGGGCTCAGTGGTAAAGAACCCACCTGCCAAAGCAGGAGACACAGGTTCAATTCCTGATTCAGTAAGATCCCCTGGAGAAGGAAATGTCAACTCACTCCAGTATTCTTGCCTGGGAAATCCCATGAACAGAGGAGCCTGGTGGGCTATAGTCCATCAGGTCACTAAGCATAGGACACGTCTTAGCAATTAAACAGAAACAACAGCAGTTATTAATTGGTAGAACTGGGTCTTGAACTGTGGTTTGCTTCACTGTTTCTCCTGCCAAAATATCCATAAGGATTAACAAGCCATTCATCGATTTTTGGGGGGAAAAGATGTACATCCTAGAGGATAAGACTTTGAACTCATAGTAGTATTTCCTCTAGTGTTCAAAATACTGTTTTTGTCTTCTATTACTTATTGGAGTTTCGAGTACTACTTTTACATAAATCAGTAGTGAAGATCACTTATTTTCTTAATAAATCTAACATAGTGGCAGTTCTAGGCATAGCCTGTGTTTTAGATTTTATTTGAAAATCTGTTTCAAAATCTAATAATGCCATCTAGTTGGGGAGAAAAAAGTGTTGGAAAACCCAGGGGCTCACCAATAGATGGATAATAACTGATATGACAGCTCCGCCACCTCTTTCTAGATGTCAGTGAATGCTTTCCAGGACTGAGTGAAGGGTGATCTCTGAAGAATTGTAGAACAGCAGTGGTGAAGGTTTTGATTGCAATGATATTATTTTACTTTTGGACCAGGCTTTCAAATTATTAAAAAAAAACCTCAGCTTTCTCGCTGGAGATCTCCAAGGTTAAATAAGATCACGTGATTCATCAAGGGAATTTTGGATTAGGGTTTAATGCACAACACTAAACAAGATCTCTCGGTATATAATTATAGCCTGCATCAATAGTACAGCTAAGAGAATTGATTTCTTCTTACGTGACTTCACTGTCCCTTTAGGTATTGACTAAGAAAAACCACCTCAGGCCACCTTCCTGGAACAGGGTGCGTAAGCAATGAGCCAATTTAAGAACAGCAACAGTGTATTGAGCACTCACTACTCATCAGGCACCGGCAAAGTGCTTTGATTCATTCATTCATCAACTATGTATTGAGTGCCTTCCATATTCAAAACCTCACTGGAGACTCTGGAGATATAGAAGGTAACAGTCCTGTCGGATGCAAAAGCCTGTGCTCCGTCGTTATGCAGTGTTGGCCTTTATTCCACACAGTTTCATTTTTCCCAGACAGGATGACGCTGTTTTGACTTATAGAGAGGTCTCCTTTGTTAACGGAGGCACACGAGAAGGAAGCAAGCCCAGTCTCCAAGTCAGACATCCTGGTTGGAATTCTCCATTTGGCCCCTTGGCTGCTTACTGTGTGGCCCTGAGCAGAGAGCCTTACCTCTCCATGCCTCAGTTTCCTCAATTATCAAAGGAAGGAAACACTGCTTACCTCATAGGTTGGCAGTGAGGATTAAGGCCAGTTGAATATATAAAATACTTAACATGGGATCTTGCAGACAGCAGTGTACTGGTAATGATGTCAGCCTTTATCATCATCATCTTCATCTTCATTACTAGTTGTAAACTTGTACAGAGTTTTGAGTTTTCTTCCCAAGACACTTCTCCCTAACTGGCCCTACTTTAGCAGACTCTTTGCTAAAGTTTTCAGCTTTGCACAGAGGAAGCAGTGCCCTACCTCAGCCTCACACTGAGGTCACAGAACCACATGGGAAGCAGCTGGTTCAGCAGGGGCATGAGGACTCACAGACCCAGACAGTTAGTCTGGATTTCCAGACCCAAGGCCAGTTTTAACAAGCATTCTGAAAGCAGTGTCTATAGTGGAATACAGAGGCTTTAAGGCCTATTAGGCCTTAGGAAAAAGAGAAGTTGAACTCAGAACCCATTTCTTCAAATCATATTTAAACACCTCTCTTTGAGCTGTGCTGTGGTCAGATGTGTTTGACTCTTTGCAACCCGAAGGACTGTAGCCCTCCAGGCTCCTCTGTCCATGGAATTTTCCAGGCAAGAATACTGGAGTTGATTGCCATTTCCTACTCTAGGGGATCTTCCTGACCCAGGGATCAAACCCACGTCTCCTGCATTGATAAGTGGATTCTTTACTATTGTGCCACCTTCATATGGGATGGTAGACTAGCTTCATCATTGCTATGCTAAACTATAATTGAAATACTCCCAATGCTGACTTTGACTTCCCATTTCTACTTTAAAACTGTGGAGATAGGTGGAAATTTAATTAATTACCCAAGCTAAGCTCAATTTCTCTTTTGCTTAATAGGCCTTTGGCCCTAGAAACTCTGTATTCTGCCATGTACCCCTACCTCTGACTGCTTATTAGCTTGTATCACAGAACTAGTAAACAGTTCTGTGATACTTCAAACCAATGAAAATAATAACTAAGCTACAAGCCCTGCTATTCATTGCCTGGATGAAGAAGCAGTAGATTTGAATTATTAATGAGATGGATAGTAGATGATCTGTTTTATATTCTTACTTTGTAGGGAAATGTTCTATATTTTATAGTGCTCAGCAAAATAATATTCTATATTTAAGTAACACTTAGCATATGATTAACCACAATCAACATTTATGTAAACCTCAGCAGACTTGAACCCTCTCTCAATGAATGCATCTTCATGCCACTCTTCTATTTTTTTATTATTTTTAAACTTTTTTCTGATGCCGCCCTTCTGATTAGGCGGGAAATATTATTTTTCATTGAGCAGTTCAGGTTAGAAGTGTTCTTCAAGCTCTGTGCTCAATCGATGCATTCAAATTTGCTCCATGTTAATTCACGTTCCTTTTTTATCACTTTATTTTACTGCAGGATATTTGATTTGCAATATTGTATTAATTTCTGCTGTATAGTGAAGTAATTCAGTCGTACATATTCTTTTTCATATTCTTTTCCGTCAGGGCCTTTCTCAGAACACTGAATATGGTTCCCTGTGCTGTACAGCAGGACCTTGTTGCTTATCCATTGTATATGTAAGAGTGTGCTTCTACCAACCCCAACCTCCAATCCATCCCTCCCCTACTGGCCTCCCCCTCGGCAACCACAGGCCTGTTCTCTATGTTTGTGAGTCTGTTTCTTAGATAAATTCATTTGTATCATAGTTTATATTCCACATATAGTTACTTCACATTCTCATTTCGTATTTCTTGGAGGCAGAACCAAGAAGGAACTTGGTAAAATGGTATAGTGGAAAGTAGCTTGGTCTTTGGAGGCAGAAAAACCTGAATTCATGCTGTCTCTTATTTATGACTTTCTTGCATCCTAAAAAAAGATACAGATTTAGGTTAAGGGCTATTGGGATATAGATGATCAGTAAATTATTGCTGATGCCTATGTTTAGTATGAGTGAGACATCTCGTCCATTCATTTGATGTTTAACAAATATGGCAGAGTGCTTGGTAGGTAGTAGGCACTGCTTCAGTACTTGTGAGTTCGGGATGGAGGCATGATTCCTGCCCTTGAGGCGTGCACAGCTGATGGAGGAGAAGGTAAGAAATAGACACATCGCACTCAGAAAAGGCTGTGGTTTGAGTAAGCCCAGTACACTGTGGAAACCTCTAGGAGGGAGGTCTGGATTGAAAAGGAAAGGTTTCCCCAAAGAGGTAATTCTTGAGTTACACCTTTAAAGATTAGGTAGGTGTTCAACAGATGAAGAAAAGATGGACATAGGAGAGGGGCTCCTTGCAAAAGAGAGGAGCCCCCACCAAAGCAGAAATGCCAGGAGAATGGTGACTCCTAGGAAGGAGAGCCCTGGGTGCGGGGGCTGCATTATACAGACGCTGGGCCCATGTTGTGAAGGAATTTGGACCGTATGCTCAAGACCAATCCAATGGGCCATGGGAAGCATCTTAACCATGGGCACAACTCTCCACCCAGTCTGACACAAGATCCTTGCCTGTTGAAGTGTGTTTGTGGCTGCACCCAGGCTGATGCTGCAGAGACTGGCATGGAGAAGGGGCTGCCTCATGCCAGCCAGAGCGAATGAGAATCTGCAGAGTCCGAGCATCCTTGAATTATGTTGCTTATCTTTTGTTATTCCCCTGTCTTGTCTTTTTAAAGAGGAAAGAGGTCAAAGAGGAAAGCAACTGCTTGAGGATGTCATTAGGTTGCCGTTCAACGAATCTGGGAGGAGGAAGGGCAGATGTTAGTGCTACACCCAGGATATTCAGGGATGCATTCAATTCAGCAGGCAGGTATTGATTGTCTTCTAGGGCCGGGAGTCAAAAATCAGGAATCCCAACCCTGGTCCTTGTCCTGGGAATCATTTGATCTGTGGGCAAGGGAAGTTGATTTAGAATAACAGGCAAATGTCTTTTATTCAAGTATGCCCTGTTGCCTCTTCACATTTCTAACAACTTAGAAATGCAGTGATGTTAAACATTGGGCCTGGACCATTCTGGGTTCTTCCTGAGAGCAAATACCCATGCAGGAAAAAAAAAAGAAAAAAAAATACCTCTATATTATTGCTAAAATATGCTCCTGCTGCTAAGTCGCTTCAGTCGTGTTCGACTCTGTGTGACCCCATAGACGGCAGCCCACCAGGCTCCCCCGTCCCTGGGATCCTCCAGGCAAGAACACTGGAGTGGGTTGCCATTTCCTTCTCCAATGCATGAAAGAGAAAAGTGAAAGTGAAGTCGCTCAGTCGTGTCTGACTCTTAGCGACCTCATGGACTGCAGCCTACCAGGCTCCTCCGTCCATGGGATTGTCCAGGCGAGAGTACTGGAGTGGGGTGCCATTGCCTTCTCCAAAATATGCTCCTAGGGGCTAACATTCCAAGTTTGGCAAGTACAAATCGAAGGGAAAGAAGAGTTTGGGAATCACCTGGTGGTCCAGGGGTTAGAACTCTGTGCTTTCACTGCCAAGGGCCCAGGTTCAATTCCTGCTCAGGGAACTAAGATCCCAAAAGCTGTGCAGTGCTTCCCCCCCCACCCCAAAAAAAGAGAATTTTGATGTCATCTCCTTTTAATTAACTGTTGCCATCATGCCAGTGGTGTTGCCCTAGTACAATAGTCTATATTTAGTAGATGCTGAATAAAAGTTAAATGAGAGAATGCAGTAATGGTGCCTTATTTTGTTGCTGGCCTTGTTTTAGGCAGCAGAATGGAGGAAGGAGGAGGAAGGAGCCTCTCTGCCTGTCAGGACAGAATTTGCAGGTATCATTTCCTCTCAGATTCAGCCAAACAAAACCTGGGTACGTGGACACATCTGGATGAAACAGAGGCTGAGAATATCATGGTGCTCCAGGTGGTCCTGTGCCCAGTTAAAAATCAGAATAAGCAAAGGAGAAAGGCGGATATGGAGGGACACATAGCAATTTCTAGTGCAAGTGACGCACGGACCCTTTAAATAAATGACTTGAGAGCTCAAGTGGCAGAAATCAAAAGACAGCCTATGTCAAAAGACAGCCCAGAAGGAGGCCATGATCCTCAAAGCAGTCTTCGGAGAAGTTTGTTGAGTTCCATGAAAGTATGACGCTCTGATCTGGGGTTTGACAGGCATGGCAGGTACGAGTAGGCTCTCGCCAACATGGCTGCTCCCTCCTAGGTCCGCTGGTGAGGTTAGAGCCCCGGCAGGCAGCCTCTCCCCTCCCGTCTCTATGACTTGTCACTTGCCGTTCTTCCATGCTGATGGAGCATCCCACACACTTCCCTGCTTTATGTACGGCTGCTCTTCACTTGAATTGTTCCGTCTGTTTGCAGATAGGTCTTTATCAACAGATGGCAAGGCCATCTCTAATGAGATACAGAGTATCGTTCAGATCCTTTGCAGTCTCTGGGCAGGGCTGGCATTATGTTGAATAAGCTAGCAAGCTTCTGCCCCTGTAGGTACTAAGGCGTCATCAGGCTTCCTCTGCCCTTCATAGAGGCAACAGAGTCTGTGATACAGCCATGGCTTTGGGGAAACAGAAGGAGTTCTGAATCATGAGGCAGAAGGCCTGGGTGTAGGTCCTCGGGGCACTCAAGAAACTTATTCTCTCTGGCCGACCATTGGAATGAAAGGTCCCTAGATGACCAGTGGGCAACATGCAGAGGGGAGATCAGTCTGGGCTGGACCTCTAACCCTGGCAGTTCACTCATTTTGCAGTTGTGGAAAGTTTTCTTTATCTCTGAGTCATGGTTTTCTCATCTGTAGGGTAGATATAATAATGCACTCCTCAGGCTTTTGGAAATGGAATAAGAATGTACTTAAAGAATGAAGGCAGTCAATAAATGGTTATTATTTTTCTTGCCTCTTTCATCTGTAAACACTGATAATAAAAATACCTTAAATTTGACTGAGTCCAATAGTGAGATTTAGCTTTATTAAAAGTACAGTAAAAAAAAAGTACAGTGATTCTGCTGTATTGAAGATCACATTATTTGATCCATCCACAAGATTATATGTCATTTTTCTGAAATCCAAACAATTTTCTGAGTACAGGGCATATCCATTGTAGTAAAAAAAAAAAAAAAAAAGAAAGAAAAAAAAGCCAAGTCTTTCAAGGCTGCAAGGAAAAAAGAAAAGATAACTCAGGTCAAATTCTCCCATGAGGTCACTAATATTAATGATATCAATTGCTTCCTTTCGTTCAATACTGTGACAAAAAAAAAAAAAATGTTAAGAGCAGCTATTTATTTGCCAGTACTGAGAAGAGAGAAGCATGCAGAGATCATGTGTTAAATCAGCTAAGAGATGTCTTTGGAGGAACTTTCAATCAGTCTTTATTCTTTTTTTAAAACAATATTGGAAAATAAACTGTGTTGGATCAGGACAGTATGTGCCCCCCCGCCATTCAATGCTCCTTCTAATTTGTGTTATAGAATAGAAGCTCTGAGCACAAACATTTTATAATGACTTCCTGATGATGTTCTGGCCTCAGATTCTTTCTTGTGGATGCAAGGGAAATAAACTCAAAAAGTACTTTAAGCTCTTAAATTCTGAATGAACACAATATAATCAACCCTGAATACTTCAACTTTCCCTTGAACCTTCTGCTTGATCCACCTACACAGTTATTCCAGGAAATTATCATCATTACCCAGGCTTGGAATCTGGAAATATCTTTACTCATCAGCCCCTTTTATTGACTTCCCATGTAAGCAAAAGCAGATCTTTCAACTCTTTTTCTACTTAATCCAAGTTCAAGGCTATTTGTAAGTACCTAATCTGAATGGAGCACCATGTAATCTCCAAAGGGTAGAAAAAACTCAAAAGCCTACAGTCTAGCAGGACTGACTAGTATAAATGCCAAGGGAAAGGTGCAAGTTTAGTAACATGGGGCTTCTGGGAAGAATGATTACCTCCACACCAGGTTCATCACAACTAGCTTCATCTACAGGGTAAGGTTTTGTATCACAAGTTGCAAAATGCCCACCTGTGAGCCAGATCCTCAGATGGGTTTTATTTTTTTCTGTACAGTGTGGTTTTGATAAACTGAATTCCTTGTCGCTTAGCCGTTAAAATTTGGGGAGGTTTTATATTTAAAGTCTATATGCTTCTTCTTAAGAGATTGGCAGAGCTGGCATCACTGGTTCACCCTTCCTTCCAGTTCCAACCGGCTCAAGAGATTGCCCTTGTCAACAGAACAAGCATGCTTCATTTCCCACCACTCTCTATCGCCCTACGCTTGCCCACTCCAAGTCGAGACATGGAGAAGTGGAGGACAATGCTGTAAAGTGAGGAGTAGCCCTGTGGATGCTCTTGAGCACCAACTAAATTCTTGTCATTAATACCATAAACCATGGGAACCATCAGAGTGTTAAGAGCCATCATTTAGGATGATCAGAGTGCCCCAGGCATCCAGTCTAGAAGGGAAAAGGAAGAAAGGTGGGGGCAAGCAGGGAAATCTGAAAGGAAGTTGTTATCATTCCTTAAAGCCCATGTCTCCATTTTTTAAAATTTATTTATTTTATTTTTAGCTGTGCTGGGTCTTCGTTACTGTGAGGGCTTTTCTCTAATTGAGGCAAGCGGGGGCTACTTTTCAGCTATGATGTGTGGGCTTCTCATTGTAGTGGCTTCTCTTGTTGCAAAGCATGGGCTCTAGAGCACACCAGCTTCAGTAGTTATGGCTTCCCGGCTTGAAAGCACAGGCTCAGTGGATGTGCCATACAAGCTGAGTCACCCCGAGGCATGCGGGGTCTTCTCAGCCCAGGAGGATCCATGTTCCCAATCCATGTTCCCAGCACTGGCAGGCAGAAAGTCCCATCTCTTCGCTTTTGACCCCTCTTTCTTAATCCTACATGGAAATTCTGTAGACTGAACTGGAAAGAATGCTGCTGCTAAGTTGCTTCAGTCGTGTCCGACTCCTAGCGACCCCATGGACTGCAGCCCACCAGGCTCCTCCGTCCATGGGATTTGCCAGGCAAGAGTACTGGAGTGGGTTGCCATTGCCTTCTCCACTGGAAAGAATACTGGACTGTAAGTCAGAAAACTGGGCTCCAGTTACAGGTCTGCCCTCTCTAGCTAGCACAGTACATGGGCAAGATTTGGGCTTTGTAGACCTCCCTTTGCTCATGGTGAAATGGCCATGAGGGTAACATTGACCTCCCAGGATGATGGTGGGGATTAAGCATGACAATATTTTGGACGGTCTTCATGGACTATGTTACCACTCCCTCCTGACTTCATTTCTGCAAATTTCTCCATGTCAGCAGGCTCACCCCCATCTGTTTCTTATTGATCAGCTTTGACTTTATTCAAGCTCAGATTCCTCCTGAGCCTCTTGTTTTTGTCTTCTTAGTTGGGGCTTAAAGTCAGGATTTCAGGGTAGAAAGAACCAGAGGGACAATGAAGGGCCCCCTGCTTGCTGTAGCCAACTCCCCTCTAGCCTCTCCTTGAATCCCTCCAGGGATGGGGCCCTCACTCCTTACTATGACTATTCATTTTTTTACTGAAACCCTGTCATTTTAACCCACTTGTTCTAGTAACTGAGTGCTCTTTCAGCAAACAGAGCAAGTCCGCTGTTTCTTTGCCAGAAAAGCTCTCTTGTTCTTGGAAGACAGTTATGTAGTCATCTCCGGTACTACTGGATTTTCCTCTTCAGGTGAAATTTACAGTTTCTCCAGTGTATTCTTTTTCAAGTCCCCTCTCCCAGCCTGAAGTTCTGCCCAACTTGCACCATCTTTCCATACCAGCTGCTTGTCCCCTCCCTCCCCTCCTTATCCAGCTGTCATGCACTTAGGACCTTTGATCTCATTTCACCCTGGATTACTCATAAAAAAAGCACCCATAAATTGCATTGAGCAGCCTCAACTGCATGCAACAAATTCTGGTAAATTCTCTTCTCATATTTATTCTGTTAACAAATATTTTTCTAATTTTCCTTGTTATGGCTTCTTAGATACACCTGTCATTTAAAAGCGAACATTTAGTTTCCAAATACATGGGGTTTTTTAAGTATCTTTGATATTAATTTTTCATTTTGATATTAATTCTCATTTAAATGCTTTCTTCTCTGCAATCACCTCCTGTGTTTTATCAGTCTTCTAACTTTATTGAGGTTTTCAATGGCTAAGTCAAAGATCTCCTTTGGTAAATGTCACACTGCACTTAATAATAAATGTGGGCTATTTTCAAACATATTTTGATATTGACTTCTAGCATAACTCCACAGTGATAAGAGAACAGACTCTGTATGATTTCAGTACCTTTAGACCATGAAATTTTGCACCTTGTTTTATGTCCCTGAATATGTTCCTATGTCTCCTAGTTTATAGTCTATGGGAACTTGAATAGAATTTGTATTCTATTGTCATGTGAAAATTGTATAAATCTCTATAAATTACGTTGAATTGGTTCATGGTGCTTTTCAGGTCTACTATATCCTTCTAACTTTTCTGTATATTCATTCTATTAATTTTTGAGAGTTTGGTAGTGAAACTCCAACTAATGATCTTAATTTAACTACTTAAAAAATAATTATAATACATTCTGCCTGCTATGCAGGAAACCCAGGTTTGATCCCTGGGTCAGGAAGATCCCCTGGCAAAGGGAATGGCAACCTACTCCAGTATTCTTGCCTGGAGAATTCCATGGACAGAAGAGCCTGTCAGGTTCCTGTCCATGGGGCCCCAAAGAGTAGGACATGGTTGAGCGACTTTCACTTTCACTTTTCACAGTGGAACTATATGTAACTTTGTTCTGTATTTTCCAAGTCTCCTGTAAATGTGTTATCATAGTAGGCAAAACACTCTCTGACATAAATCACAGCAGGATCCTCTATGACCCACCTCCCAGAATATTGGAAATAAAAGCAAAAATAAACAAAGTGAAAAGAAAAGAAAGTGAAATCGCTCAGTCATGCCCAACTCTTTGCGACCCCATGGATAGTAGCCTGCACCAAGCTCCTACATCCATGGGATTTTCAAGGCAAGAGTACTGGAGTGGGTTGCCATTTCCTTCTCCAGGGAATCTTCCCAATCCAGGGATCAAACCCAGGTCTCTCACATTGTAGACAGACGCTTTACCGTCTGAGCCACAAATGGGAGCTAATTAAAATTAAAAGCTTCTGCACAACAAAGGAAACTATAAGCAAGGTGAAAAGACAGCCTTCAGAATGGGAGAAAATAATAGCAAATGAAGCAAGTGACAAACAACTAATCTCAAAAATATACAAGCAACTCCAGAAGCTCAATTCCAGAAAAATAAATGACCCAATCAAAAAATGGGCCAAAGAGCTAAACAGACATTTCTCCAAAGAAGACATACAGATGGCTAACAAACACATGAAAAGATGCTCAACATCACTCATTATCAGAGAAATGCAAATCAAAACCACAATGAGGTACCACTTTACGCCAGTCAGAATGGCTGCGATCCAAAAGTCTACAAGCAATAAATGCTGGAGAGGGTGTGGAGAAAAGGGAACCCTCTTACACTGTTGGTGGGAATACAAACTAGTACAGCCACTATGGAGAACAGTGTGGAGATTCCTTAAAAAACTGGAAATAGCATTGCCTTATGATCCAGCAATCCCACTGCTTGGCATACACACCGAGGAAACCAGAAGGGAAAGAGACACGTGTACCCCAATGTTCATCGCAGCACTGTTTATAATAGCCAGGACATGGAAGCAACCTAGATGTCCATCAGCAGAGGAATGGATAAGAAAGCTGTGGTACATATACACAATGGAGTATTACTCAGCCATTAAAAAGAATACATCTGAATCAGTTCTAATGAGGTGGATGAAACTGCAGCCTATTACACAGAGCGAAGTAAGTCAGAAAGAAAAACACCAATACACTATACTAACGCATATATATGGAATTTAGAAAGATGGTAATGATAACCCTGTATGTGAGACAGCAAAAGAGACACAGATGTATAGAACAGTCTTTTGGACTCTGTGGGAGAGGGAGGGGGTAGGATGATTTGGGAGAATGGCATTGAAACATGTATTATATCATATAAGAAACGAGTTGCCAGTCCAGGTTCGATGCATGATACAGGATGCTTGGGGCTGGTGCACTGGGATGACCCAGAGGGATGGTACAGGGAGGGAGGTGGGAGGGGGGTTCAGAATGGGGAACACGTGTACACCTGTGGCGGATTCATGTTGATGTATGGCAAAACCAATACAATATTGTAAAGTAAAAAAAAAATAATAATAAAAAAAAGAAAGATAAACAAAACACCCTTAGCCCACCTCCACCTGCAACCACATTTGCCTCTTCCTCCCTTAATTCAAACTTCTCACATTCCATGCTGTACACTGGGCCATTTGTCTAAGATAAGAGTTGATGATCTCCAGGGTCATTGATGGAGCTCTGTTTTGCTATACTCATACTGTTGAACGTTTTTGAGTACTTAAGACAGGTCAGCCCCTGTACTAAAGTGTATGTTCCATGTCATCTCATTGAATCTTCAGACTCCCATAGAAAGGCAGTACCTAGAGAGTATGTGAGGACAAGGTTAGGGAGGCATGCGGTCAAGGTGGTATTCAAGAATAACAAACCTCTTTCTCTCTTTCACAGCTGGGGAGAGGGAGGCTTTGCAGATGAACAGCTCAAGTGGCAGGGCTGGGATCAAACCCAGAAAGTCTGGCTCGGAGCCTGTGAGCCTCATCATCGCCTCAGGCCTCCTCTCAGCAACTTTGTCTAATGCCTGTTTCTGAGTGTCTTTTCATTTGTTTATTTGTTGCATAATTACTTTAGGGCTTTCACAGGATTTAATAGAAAGTGTAATTACTGTAATCATTACTGTAATGCATGAAAGCTTCTTTCTTTCCCCCTGCTTCTTTTAATAAAAGTCTATAAAGCCATAGGCTGGCCACTACCACCTTCAGGAAGGTTTCTAATAGAGGATATTTGGGGGTGATCCCAAGACAGGTAGATATGTTCAAGCCCTAAGCATTGCAATGCATTTCCCCATCACTTCTCATCCCCCTTTTATACTCTGTTTTTGTTCATAGCACTTATTTTATAATATATGATATAATTCACTTATTATTTTAAGTATTTGTCTCCTTTAGCTGGAATGTAAACTCCATGAGGGCAAAAATGTTGTGTTTTATCTGCTGCTGCATCCTCAGCTTGGCCCTGAATAGGAACACAATAAATAGATGCTGAATGAAGGATACAGCAATACAGAAGTCCATTATCTTTTGAGCATGGGCCTTTGACTTTGAAGGTTTGTTGTTCTTGACTACCACCTTGACCACATGCCTCCCTCACCTTGTCCTCACACACTCTCCAGTTAACGTCCCCTAAGCCTCAGCTCAGCAGGGCTTAGATTTCTGCCAGAGCCTTAGCTGTTCCTTGAGGCCCACACGCCCCTCCTCTGTGCTTGCTTGACACCCTGTCTTTGCCTTTGTCATTGTCCTTCCTGCTTTGCATTCCAGTAGCCCCCACTTGCAGACAGACCTCTCCTGCCCACCCTAAGCTCTTCTCTTATTCATGTTTGTTTCCCAGCACTCAACACAGTGCCTGGCGTAGACTTGGTGCTCAGTAAATAGTTCACTGGTGAATTTGGACTTCCCTGGAGGCCCAGGGGTTAAGAATCTACCTTGCAAAGCAGAGGATGTGGGTTCAATCCCTGATTGGGGAACTAAGATCCCACATGCCGCAGAGCAACTAAATGTGTGAGCGCCACAAGTAGAGAGTCCTGTGCCATGATGAAAGATCTCTCATGACCCGAGGAAAATTCCTCGTGCCACAACTAAGACCCAACGCAGCCAAAGAAATACACGTGTGTGTGTGTTAGGCGCTCAGTCACATCTGACTCTGCAACTCCATGGACTGTAGCTCGCCAGACTCCTCTGTCCATGGAATTCTCCAGACAAGAATACTGGAGTGAGTAGCCATTCCCTTCTCCAGGGGATCTTCCCAACCCAGGGGTCAAACCCCGGTCTTCTGCATTGCAGGCAGATTCTTTACTGTCTGAGCCACCAGGGAAGCCCAAATGTGTGTGTGTGTGTGTGTTTAAGTTAATTAGTGAATGAAAAATATTATTTTTCAAAATGGAGCTTTGCAAACTAGCTCTGAGTGTATTTAAGAACCAGAACTCAGTTGTTTTCTGGTAATTAACTGGTATTAAATTTACTGGTATTTAACTTGTATTTACTGAGTGCACGTTATATGCCAGGTCCTGTTCTAGTAATAGGGGACATCAGTGAACAAAACAGAAATGCCCGCTATGAAATATTCTAGTGGGAGGAGAGAGAAGATCATGGATATGATGAATAAATGAGTTAGGATTATATAAATGAGTTATATATATATAATATATATATTTTTTATATATAAATAAATATAACATAAATAAATGAGTTATGTTGGGAGAGATGTGTGCTAGAGAGGAACGGTGAAAGCAGGCCAGGACAAGGGGATTAGGGGTAGGGGCAGAAGGTGGGATTATCAATAGGGTGGCCAGGAAAAGTTCAATTTTCAAAGGTCTTCCTACCAAAGAGAAGACTGCAGAAGCCTTCCAGAAATATTTACTGCTTTCCTACAGTGAGCAAGGCACTCCGTGGAAGCCTGAGAATTCCAAAATAGAGCTCAGACATTGGTGAGAAGACTGCCATATCAACCAGAGTATGATAAATGTGAGCATCCGGAAATAAAATGGGACACCAGCAGGTTCTGTGAACAGAACAAACTGGCTTTCAAAATGCTGTGTAGATATCACCCTGGCCAGTGTCATCCCCTCTCTCCCTGTTCTTTGCCACATTGCCTCATAGCCTGTAAAATTGCCTCCGGTGCTAGGACGATCACTCTGAACTGTGTCCATTCATTTGGAAGAGTTATAAAGTGTAGTTCTCCAGGGTCGTAGGATCCTTAAGGGTGGCAGGGGTGTGTTGGTCTAGAAGCGGTGGTTTGTCTGCTCCAAGGTATAACATAAACTAGCGCTGCTGAGCTGGAGTTCAGGAGGAGAAAGGCCCAGGTGGGCCAGGAAGAAGTTAGATTGCAGTTGAACCACCTGTTGACACTTCTCATCATTGGGCTCTTCGGACCTGGAAAAAAGCCATACTTGGAGCCACACGACCCCCGCAGATGTCACGCTACTGTTCACACATTCCTCGACACATTCCTCGCCACATCTACTTTCATCGGGGACCTTTCACACACAACAGCCCGACTCTAGAGCACGCTGGCTCCATCCACAACACTTTCACGACTGCCTCTGGTGGTACCGGTAAAGGCTGCCTCTTGACTGCCTTAGCAGCACCCCGGCCACCAGGGGTGGTGCCAGGCCTTCATGGCCGATAAGGCCTCCAGTTGGGAGCAAGACCATGCCCTGGTTATGAGAGCCAATGTCCAGTTCCCATT
This sequence comes from Bison bison bison, assembly GCF_000754665.1. Taxonomy (NCBI): domain Eukaryota; kingdom Metazoa; phylum Chordata; class Mammalia; order Artiodactyla; family Bovidae; genus Bison; species Bison bison. The sequence continues at coordinate 5,329,796 of NW_011495047.1, forward strand.
TCTAGAACAGTCAGCTTTTTCCTCTGTTTCTCATCTATTGAATTGTTTTCACTGAGTTCAGTGCCTTGATTTAGCTCATGAACCAGCATAAATTTGGATCCTTGTCCTGGCCCCTGTCCAACAGCTGTCTGAGCAGAAACGTTTTCAGCTCTGCAGCTAACAGAGAATCCTGTTGATTCTTGAATAAATTACCCACGGAGCTGACGTGTGCTGCTGTTTGGATGAATTTAATTCATAATGGTCGTTTCCCTATAAAAGGTCTGAGTCTTGCTTGGAAGTTGACTTCCTTCGGACTTCCCTGGTGGCTCAGACGGTAAAGCGTCTGTCTACAATGCAGGAGACCCAGATTCAATCCCTGGGTTGGGAAGATCCCCTGGAGAAGGAAATGGCAATCCACTCCAGTACTATTGCCTGGAAAATCCCATGGACAGAGGAGCCTGGTAGACTACAGTCCATGGGGTCGCCAAGAGTCGGACACGACTGAGCTACTTCACTTTCTTGCTTGGAAGTTATAGAAGTGTAAAATTGATCCACGTTTGAAATCTAATGAAGGAGAATCTATTCAGTGGAAGTCTTGTTCAGTGCCCTCTTAGCCTGGGTTCCCCAAAAAGTAGAGCCTGAGACAAAGTTTTAAGTGCAGATACTTACTTCACTGGTGAATGGAGCCAAGGAGCAGGCTTGGGGGTGTTGCAGGAAGAGGGATCCCTTCTAGGGCCCGAGAGTGGACTTTTATCTAACAATTGGAAATCAATTGTCTGAGGCGACACATGACCTGACAAAGCAAGAGAATTTATTGGGAAGGGCTGCCTAGGTGGAGAGCAGTCAGGTAAGGGAACCCAGGAGAACTGCTCTGCCACGTGGCTCTCAGTCTCAGGTTTTATGGTGATGGGATTTGTTTCCCGGTGTCCTCTGGCCAATGACTCTGACTCAGGGTCCTTCCTGGTGGGGCACTCATTGCTAAGCCAGGATGAGTGCCAGCAAGATTCTGGGAGGTAGAAGGACAGGTGGCATTTCCTTTTGACCTTTCCCGAACCTTCCAGTTGGTGGTGGCTTATTAGTTCCGTGTTCCTTACCCGGACCTCCTGTCATGAAATAACTCATGCAGATGGTTTGCTGTGGTGCCCAGCCAGGGTGGGTGGTCTCAGTCAGTGTGCTTCCCCTAACAGAGGCAGGTGGAGGGAGGCCGGGAAGAAGGAGGAGCCAGTGCAGAGATGGGTCATGGAGCCCAGCCCCAGTAATGGCTACAGGTTGCTGGATTCCATGGAAAGCTCAAGCCACTATATGAAATACAATACAGAAATTTCTGTCCAGGGAAAGAGGAGAAGCCTCTACCTACTGGCTTCCAGCAACCACAGGCCAAAGTTTCTCTCCAAAGATTATTACTTCCCCTACCTTTAGGGCCATATATGCATGAATACCAAGCAGTTTCTTGGGGTGCCTGCCTCTGTGTCAGCTGAGGAGCTTCAGATGGAGAGAGACAGACACTGAGGTGAAGCAAGGTCCTCAGGTTGCAAACTGCGTGAAGCTGGTCAGAACCCACACAAAACTGATCACTGCAACAGGAGGTGGGGTGAGAGGTGTCATACTAAACACCAGCAAACAAAACAAGGGACAGCATATCTTCATCATGATTGATAACCTAGTCACCCTTTATACAAAATCTCCTTTCTGGAGTAAATCTGGAGACAGTAAGGTCCAGATTTACCAGTGCTTGTTGTTGCTGGTCAGTCACTAAGTCGTGTCCCGTGGATTGCAGCACGTCAGGTTTCCCTGTCCTCCACTATCTCCTGGACTTTGCTCAGATTCATGTCCATTGATATCTAACCATCTCATTCTGTGCTGCCCTCTTCTCCTTTTGCCTTCAATCTTTCCCAACATGAGACCCAAGTAGGGTTTCAATGAAACCCAAGTAGGGTCCCACTGAAACCCAAGTAGGGTCCTGTGGAACACTCCTGGATACAAATCCTTTCTGTGTCCATCACCTGCCTTCTTTCTTGTTTGCCGGAAATAGGCTTCATTCAGCCTCCTTGGCCTTCCCTGAGTTCCAAAGGGCAGATTCAATCAGTTGCTCATCAAGGAAGGGAGGAAATGCAGAAACAAAGGAGGAACAGTCAAGAAACAATAGTGCAGCCTTGGGACGAGTCCTGGTTCCTCCTTAAGTAATAGACATGTGATACCCCTGAGTTCTTCTCCAGGAATCACGGTGCCCCACGCAGGCAGAGAATGATTATTCCCACACAAAAATCCTGGAGCACCACCCTGTTGCCTCACCACCAACCAATCAGAAGCAAGGCACTTCAGTTCAGTTCAGTTCAGTTCAGTCATTCAGTCGTGTCCGACTCTTTGCGACCCCATTAATTGCAGCCTGCCAGGCCTCCCTGTCCATCACCAATTCCCGGAGTTCGCCCAAACTCACATCCATCAAGTCTGTGATGCCATCCAGCCATCTCATCCTCTGTCATCCCCTTCTTCTCCTGCCCCCAATCCCTCCCAGCATCAGAGTCTTTTCCAATGAGTCAACTCTTTGCATGAGGTGGCCAAAGTACTGGAGTTTCAGCTTTAGCATCATTCCTTCCAAAGAACACCCAGGACTGATGTCCTTTAGAATGGACTGGTTGGATCTTCTTGCAGTCCATGGGACTCGCAAGAGTCTTCTCCAACACCACAGTTCAAAAGCATCAATTCTTCCACGCTCAGCTTTCTTCACAGTCCAACTCTCACATCCATACATGACTACTGGAAAAACCATAGCCTTGACTAGACGGACCTTTGTTGGCAAAGTAATGTCTCTGCTTTTTAATATGCTATCTAGGTTGGTCATTCCAGGTTCCTATGCAATATTGCTCTTCATAACATCAGACCTTGCTTCTATCACCAGTCACATCCACAACTGGGTATTGTTTTTGCTTTGGCTCCATCCCTTTATTCTTTCTGGAGTTATTTCTCCACTGATCTGCAGTAGCATATTGGGCACCTACTGACCTGGGGAGTTCCTCCTTCAGTATCCTATCATTTTGCCTTTTCATACTGTTCATGGGGTTCTCAAGGCTCAGAAGTACCCAATAAGAGCACCGGATGCTTTGGACTCTTTAACTCGTTATCGTCCACCTTGTGCCAGGAAAGGCCCACAGTTGTTTGCATACCATCCATTTGTGCAGGACTCTGCTGGGATCCCTATGCTAAACCTGCTCAGGTGACTACTGCTTGTAGCAAAAGCATAGGGATGGTATCAGTAAAACGTTTGATATACATCAGATTTCTTTGATGGCTGCTACTGACATTTTCTCCCAAGAAAAACTCCCCTCACCAACTCCAATTATAAGCCCTTAATCACTGCTTCCCCACCACGCACTGCTAAAGGATCCTGTAAATTTCCACCCACTCTGGCACCCTTGTGCTTCTTCCCTTTTGACCTCTTAACACATTTCACATTTCCTTACCTGTGCCTGAAAAAAAAAAAAAAGGTTTAATCATCCTCATTTTTCCAAACCTGTCAAGTACACAACTTTTAATGGCTTCCAAGCTTCCAGAGTTTCAAGAGGCAAGATTTGAAGTAGACAAAGATTCCTCAATAAGACACAAAAAGCACTAACCATAATTAGTTAAAGATGGATATATTGAACTACTAAAAGCTGAAAACTCATTGTTTTTCAAAAGACACCATTCAGAGAATAAAAAGGCAAGCCATAGATTGAGAGAAGATACTCACCATCCATACGTCTAACAGGGGCTTCCCAGTGACGCAAGTGGTAAAGGACCCGCCTGCCAGTACAGGAGACATAAGAGATCTGAGTTTTACTCCTGGGTCAGGAAGATCCCCTGGAGGAGGGCATGGCAACCCACTCCAGTATTTTTGCCTGGAGAATCCCATGGACAAAGGATCCCTGGCAGGCTACAGTCCATAGAGTCACAAAGAGTCAGACATGACTGAAATGACTTAGCACATCTGACAAAGAACCCAATTCCAACATATATCAAGACATCCTAGATATCAATAAGAGAAAGACAAACAACCCCAATTAAAATCTGCAAAACACCTGAATAGACATTTCAAAAAAGAAGATATCCAGAAAGATGATTCTTCAGGGAAATGCAAATTAAAACCACCATGAGATACCGTTACACAGCCAATGGAGTGGCTATAAGCAAAACCGTGGTCAATGCCAAGGGTTGGCAAGAATGTGGATCAGCTGGAACTCTCATACGCTGCTGGTGGACAGATTATTACAGTGCTCTGGGAAACTGCAGTGTCTTCCAGAACTAAATATATGTCTCCCCGATGATCTAGTAATTCTACTTCCCAAGAGAAATGAGTGCCTATGTTCACTGGAAAACATGCACAAGAATGTTTCTATCAGCATTATTCATAAAGGTCCCAAAGGGAGAAAATACCCAAATGTTCACCCTGGAGAATGGATGAATAAGTTTAAATATAGTTACACAATGCTAAGGTGCTGAGAACATTCTGTATATGGAGCTGAATGATTGTTATATTGATGGTGATTAAATTATAAAAATTAACTGAACTGGACACTTAACATTGTGCATTTTATATATATATAGATTGTTGTTTAGTTTCTCAGTCGTGTCTAATTCTTTGGAACCCCATGGACTGTAGCCTGCAAGGCTTCTCTGTCCATGGAATTCTCCAGGCAAGAACACTGGAGTGGGTTGTCATTTCCTTCCCTTGGGGATCTTCCCAACCCAGTAATTGAACCCACGTCTCCTGCATTGGTAGTGGATTCTTTACCGCTGAGCCAAAAGGGAAGCCTGTATGTATATTACACCTCAATAAAAATAAATTAAGAAGGGGCAAGGTTGAGAACAGAAAATTTATGATGCTGTTTGCCAGGAAAGTCTCCAAGAGCTCATTGTTCAATGGAAACGGAGAGAGCACCACAATGAATTGGAAATTATTGGATAAGGTATAGATTCAAGAAACCAGATCTTCAGATTTGAATCTTTACTAATTAGCCATATAATCCTTAAAAGTAACCTCTTTAGGCCTTAGTTTCTCGATCTCCAAAATGGCTAACTTTCGAGGATACCTTGTGTCCTCCTAAGTAACGTGATTTCAGTGACTGCCTCTCACCTAAGGCCCAGATGAAGATACATGTCTTGTGTTGAGGGGCTTCCCAGAGGGCACTAGTGGTAAAGAACTGCCTGCCAATGCAGGAGATGTGTGAGGAGTGGGTTTGATCCCTGGATTGAGAAGATCCCCTGGAGGAGGGCACGGCAACCCACTCCAGTATTCTTTCCTGGAGAATCCCGTGGACAGAGGGGCCTGGCAGGCTACAGTCGTAGGGTCGCAAAGAGCTGAAAACAACTGAAGTGACTTAGCATACCCACATGTCTTGTGTTGGCTCTGCTCTGATGAATTATACGGACCCACTGCCGTGTTCTTGCCTGGAAAATCCCAGGGATGGCAGAGCCTGGTGGGCTGCCGTCTATGGGGTCGCACAGAGTCGGACACGACTGAAGCGACTTAGCAACAGCAACAGCAGGTGAAGAGGGGATAGGGCATGGAAGTCTACACATTTTATTTGAAACTCTAGCATGCAAGTTTTCATAATCACCACCCCTGCAGTGAATCAGCCAGTTGGTTGCTACGGTTCCTGTACCACCATCATAGGATCATGTGTTTTATCTCCCACTTTCATCATCTCTAATCATGGCAAGAAAAGAAAAAAAAAAACCTCCTTCCTGCAGTACAGAGCAGTGGTCAGTGTCACATGTCACCAGTCAACCTCACCTGGTTTTGAAACCCAGCTTGAACACTTACAGTCTCCATGACCTTAGACAGGTCATGTATGCCCCTGAGCCTCATTTTTTCTCATCTTATTTTACAACAGGGTAGTCACCACCAGTTCAGAGTTGTTGTTGTCAGGTTTCGATGAAATAAAGTATGTCAGAACTCTTAATACCTGCCCCTCTCATAGCTGCATTCCATAAATGTAGCCACTATGCTTATTGTAGCTAGTGCCTGCTGTGCCCACCATCAATGCCTAAGTTTCAGTTGACACCATGTTTCATTATAAAATAGGTTTTAAATTCCATAAAGTAGTGAAACATGAAAGAACCTTAGAAATGATCTTGTTAACACCAAGGATTGGCAAAGGTCCTTGCAGGTTGCAAACAATAGTTGCTGAAGAGATGGCTTAAGCAAAAGGGCAACTGATTGAAAGGATGCAGGAACATCTTACGCAATCCCAGGAAAAGCTAAACAAGAAGACAGTAAGTAGGATAGCAGGAATCGGGACCACCTGTGGGCGCCAGGGTCTGTAGAGCTTTTCCTGGACACGATCCACAATTAATGTCACTCCGCTCTGATGTCGCCAACGTCAGGACCCAACGCATCATTCAGCATCTAATACAGCATTCATACTTAACCGGGCCAAAGGAGGAGTCTAGGCTTTTGCCCCTCAAACCTGCTCCTCCAACAGCCTTCCCTTTTCAGGAAATTGTGCTATCGGCCATCCAGTCATTTTGGCCACAAGCATAGCAGTCTCCTTGACTCTTTTCTTCCCATACCTTCCATATCAACACATTCTTTTTTTTAATGTTTACTTACTTACTTAAGGGCTTCCCTGGTGGCTCAGAGGTTAAAGCGTCTGCCTCCAATGCAGGAGACCCGGGTTCAATCCTGGGCCGGGAAGATAAAGTCTTTATTGAATTTGTTACAGTATGGTTTCTGTTTTATGTTTTGTGTTTTTGGACACCAGACATGTGGAATTTTAGCTCTCCAGCCAGGGATCTAACCTGTACCCCCTATGCTTGAAGGCGAACTCTTAACCACCGGACCACCAGGACGGTTCCCAGCAAATTCTATTAGTTGCACCTCCAACTCCATTTCCTACTCCTATGGTGTAACCTTAGTCCCATCACCTTCCTCTGAACCTTGGAGTCATTTCCTAACCGGTCTCTTGCTTCCACTCTTGCTCTCCTGTAATCCAGCCTTTACCCCTGTCTTTAGGTCCCCCAGCCTGAGAGACCTTTTCAAATCACAAGCTGGGTCATGTGACTCTATCTGTGCACAGAACCTTGCAGGGGCTCCCTGCTGCACTTGGAGCACGTCACAAATGCACTCCCAGGGGCTCCAAGGCCCTGCATGCTTTAGTTTCTCTATAGGATCTCTACTTGCTCACTCCCTTATTCATTATGCTTCGGGCCACACTGGTCTTCTTTCTGTTTCCACTGAGATTTCCGCTGAGATCCTCCCTAGATTTTCTGCGTGATTGGTTCCTTTTTATCACCTCCCCAGAGAAGCTTTTCTCACCATCCAACTTGCAGTAGCCGCTCCTTTACTCAGTCACTCCTTGTCACAATATAACCATTGTTATATTTTCGCCATTACATAGGATAAAATATTTCCTTATTTGTATGTTTGCTGTTTGTTATCTCCTGATAGAATGCAATCTCTAAGAGGATAACATCTCTATAAGTCTTGTTTGACAGAGACTAAAACAGTGCCCTTAATAGGCACTTGGTAGATACTTGTTGAATGAATGAATGAGTGAAGGAATGAATGAATCAGTGCATTAAATGCGTTGTGAAATGTCAAATGCTAGAGAAGATATAATTATCCCAACTCGGGGGATACAGCATCTACCCTGAATCATTCACGTCTGGCCAAAGTCCCTGATCACAGGCATGGCCACCTGGAGGCCCATCCCGTGTATTTTTGCAGTCCCACAGCCATTCTAAAAGGGCTTAGGCCTCATTCTACAGATGCAGACAGTGAGACCCAGAGTGAATAAGGGACTTTCTCAGTTATTGAATCCTGTCATCTTCTATGGTAGCAGAATGTGCTTAATCTGTTCTTGCTGAGACATCTCTATATCTCTGTCTTTTAAAACCAGTGGTGTTAACTACATGTTGATAAATATTTCCCTTCATCTACACCTACTCTATTTTAACACTGGTGTGGAGATTCGCATTTCCTCCTACAAGAAAGGAATACGGCCCAGATTTTCATTGTGGGACAAGATGTTTCGTCTTTCCCACGCCAGGTTTTTTGTTTTGTCTTTTTCTTTTTTGGGCACTTCTGATTTTTTTTTAATGATAATAGAGGCTTGTTGTTCCTTTAGTTTGCTGAAATCTTAGTTTGGATAGCTATCTATTTTGTCTTGTTTTGTTTTAATTAAGGCGTAGCACTAGCTGGCCGATTCTGAAAATAGGATCCTATTTTAGTTTCTTGTTTTAGCTAAATGAAGTCTTTAGAGTGTGGTCATTTAATAGTGAAATATGTGCCTAATCAGTGACAGGAATCCAAATTTTTTCCCAGCTAGTTAGAATTCATTTATAGCTTTCAGTCTAGCATTTCTATTCACAATTATTCTATTTGAGCTCCATCCAAAGAAATAAGTGCTATAACATAGTCTTTCAAAGAGTAAAATAAAAAGATGTTAATAAATTTGATATAGTAGCTATAGAGTATATGAAGCAAAGTATTAAGTAAGATTAATTGTTTTATTTCTTAGTCTTTTTTTCATAGAACTTAACCATGAGTTCTTCAATAGAGAGATAAAGCATTAGAGAAAGAGATAAGTTTAGATATGAATGCAATAATTATATATTTAAAATTTTTATGTACTCATTTCCATGATAATAAAACTTTAATATAGCCACTCCAGCTGTTTTTATTAGTGTTTGCACATTATATCTTTTTCCATTCTTTGGCCTTAAACCTATATATGCCATTATGTATAAAATGGACTTTTTGTCAATGGCGGATACTTGGGTGTTGCTTTTTTAATCAGTCTAATAATCTTTTTATTTTAATTTGTTTTTTAGATCATTTACATTTAATGCAATTATTGGTATGATTGGATTAAAGTCTGCTATGTTTCTCATTGTTTTCTGTTTGTTCCACCTGTTTTTACTCCCCTTTTCCTCTTCTCCTGACTGCTTTTGAATTAGTTGAGCATTTTTTATCATTTCACTTTTATCTCAACTCTTGGCTTCCTTTAATCTCCTTTTAAAAAATTTTGCTAATTGTCCTAGAGCTTTCTCTATTTTTTTGTTGTTCCTCAGTCACTAACTCATGTCTGACTCTTTGCAACCCCATGGACTGCAGCATGCCAGGCCTCCCTGTCCCTCACCATCTTCCAGAGTTTGCCTAAGCTCATGTCCATTGAATCAATGATACTATCCAACCATCACATCTTCTGCTGCCCTCTTATCCATTTGCCTTCTATATCCAATATAAAGTTTTGATTAGTTTATATTCCTATATAAGATAAAAATATTAGTAGATTCTTGATCATTGGTTTGATCACTTTGTAATCAATTAACTATTAAAGCTGTCTTTCAGTTTCCATGTTTATATTTTTCTTAATTATGTTTATAGTAATAATAATAAATAACAATAACTGAGTATTTATGGTGTACTGGACACTGTTGTAAGAACTCGTGTATTTATTGATTCATTTGATCCTCTCAGTTGGCCGATGTGGATAGGTCCTGTTTACTTATCTCCGTTGTACAGATGTGAAAAATCAGGTAGATAGAAGGCAATACTGCTTTTGTTTTAGGAGAAAAGAGTAACATGTAGGATTTAATCCATAAAAAGAGGGAGAGGAAAGAAGGCTTTTAGTTGCTCAAATTTTCATACAAGAAAAGAAGCAAAGCTGCATTCTCAGGATAGGATGTCTATGGTGTGCCACCCTGGCACAGTGCTGTAGAAGGGACGGGGCTGTGAAACACTGCTAATTTGAACTATACTGCTTTTGTAATTTGTGTCCAATGTGAACATCTGTATGTTTTTAGAAATAGTTTTTATAACAGCTTTAAGAATAAGGTGTTTGGGAAATCCTCTGATGGGCCAGTGGTCGAAAGTTTGCCTTCCTGTGAGGGGGGTGTGTGTTCCATCTCTGTCCTGGGAACTAAGATCCCACACGCTTCCCAGCCAAAAAAACAGAACATAAACAAATAAGCAAAAATGTAACAAATTCCATAAAGTCTTAAAAGAATAAGGTGTTTATACCCAATTCTGCAACCATACATATTTAAATCACACTAAAATAAAAATGATTGAAATCAACATTAGAGATCCTTGGGAATTTTTCCTTGTGTGTGTTAGGTTGGTGCAAAAGTAATTGCTCTTTTGCACTGCTGAAATTTGCTATTTGATATCGGGATTCATTCTTAGATAAATGTGGTTATGTTATAATCAGTTTAGTGTGCATTTCTTGCTTTATATGTTTTGCTAATGATTTATTACTTGCTGTGTATTTTATATTGATTTTAGTCTGCATAAATGATATTAGACAAAAAGCAAATTTGAGTGATTTTCTGATTCAAGTTCAAAATGAGTTCTAAAGCAGCAGAGACAACTCGCAATATCAGCAATGCATTTGTCCCAGAAACTGCTAATGAATGTACAGTGCAGTGGTGCAAGAAATTTGCAAAAGAGACAAGAGCCTTGAAGATGAAGAGCACAGTGGCCAGCCATTTGAAGTTGACAATGACCAATTGAGAGTAATCATCGAAGCTGATCCTCTTACAACTACACAAGTTGCTAAAGAAATCAACATCCACCATTCTGCAGTCTTTCAGCATTTGAAGAAAATTGAAAAGGTGGAAAAGCATGATAAGTGGGTGCCTCACGAGCTGACCACAAATCAAAAAAAAAAAAAATCTTCATTTTGAAATGTCTTCTCTTATTCTACACAACCATTTCTCAATTGCATTGTGACGTGCAATGAAAATTGAATTTATACGACAACCAGAAACCCCCAGCTCAGTGATTGGGCTGAGAAGCTCCAGAGCACTTCCCAAAGCCAAACGTGCACCACAGTAAGGTCATGGTCACTGTTTGATGGTCTGCTGTCAGTCTGACCCACTAAAGCTTTCTGAATCCTGCTAAAACCGTTACATCTGAGATGTATGCTCAGCAAATCAATGAGAGGCGCTGAAAACGGCAACCCCTGCAGCTGGCATTGGTCAACAGAAAGGGCCCAGTTCTTCTGCACGACAGCACCCCACCTCACGTCATACAACCAATGCTTCAAAAATGGAACGAATTGGGCTACAACGTTTTGCCTCATCTGCCGTATTCACCTGAGCGTTTACCACCTGACTACCACTTCTTCAAGCATCTCAACCACTTTTTGCAGGTGAAACGCTTCCACAACCAGCATGAGGCAGAAGATGCTTTCCAAGAGTTCATCAAATCCCAAGGCCCAGGTTTTTACACTACAGGAATAACCAAGCTTATTTCTCATTGGCAAAAAAAAAAAATGTGTTGATTGTAATGGTTCCTAATTTCATTAATAAAGATGTGTTTGAGCCTAGTTGTAATGATTTAAAATTCATGGTTCAAAACCACAATTGTGTTTGCACTAACCTAATATATATCTATGGATCCTTTGGTTCAAAGAATCACTGATCTTGTGAATGTGAGAACAATGTGTTCTATACATCTGTTGATGGGAGATCCTAGCACTTCTTAGCATTTGTCCTCAGCATGATTTTGGGTTTGGTTGAATCTTCCTGTCTGGACTGTCAGTAAGAATTCAGACTTTGGGTTGGTTAGCACACCTACCTTCTATGAGAAGTAAAAGACAGGAGCTGATTCACTAACCGCCCCCACCCTTTCACCATTCTGCGGCGAGGGAGGTGGACTCTGATTATTCCCTTTCTGAGAGTAGCCTCATTCTTCTTCATTCCCTCTCAGGTGACAGGAGGCTGCCTCTTCTCATCTCCGAGGCCTGGCAGAGCCCACGCTGAGCCAATCAGTGTCTGCAGAACCTTTGCACTGAAATTCTTTCTTGCAAAATTGGCTGCACCAGCGGGGTGCCTGATGCAGCGAGAGGGTGCCAGCTCTGCAGAGTCGCACAAGTTCAGGAGCAGGGCCTTGGAACATAATAAAGGGACAGTACAAGTAGCACTGAGGCTTTATCACAAAGTTCTCTTTTTTTTTTTTTTCAAAGTTCTCTTGAAGAGAGTTCAAAAATAAGAAAAAAATCTTTGGAGAGTTTTCACTGTAGGGAAAGAAAATGAAGAAGGAATTTAGAGTACTTGTGGTGAGTACATCAGAGCATGAGGGAAGTAGACAGGATTTGACCCCTTCAGGGCCTGGCTTTGCATCTTCTCTATGTGATTGGTTACCTATTAAAAGCAGAAGCTGAGAGTAGGGAAGATTTATAGGAGATGCATTTTTTTTAACTTATTGTATGAGATGATCGTTCATAATTATATGGGGCTTCCCTGGTGGCTCGGCGGTTAAAGCGTCTGCCTGGAATGCAGGAGACCCAGCTTTGATCCCTGGGTCGGGAAGGTCCCCTGGAGAAGGAAATGGCAACCCACTCCAGTATTCTTGCCTGGAGAATCCCATGGAGGGAGGAGCCTGGTAGGCTACAGTCCATGGGGTCGCAAAGAGTCGGACACGACTGAGCGACTTTGCATAATTATATACTATTATATATAAGCTAAAGGCTTTCCTGCTTACTCAGACGGTAAAACAATCTGTCTACAATGCAGGAAAACTTGGGTTCAACCCCTGGGTAGGGAAGATCCCCTGGAGAAGGAAGTGGCAACCCACTCCAGATTTCTTGCCTGGAGAAGTCCATGGACAGAGGAGCCTGGCGGGCTACAGTCTGGGGTCGCAAAGAGTCGCACATGACTGTTACTTATATGTTATAATGTGTATTATAGAATTCATATAAATTATATAACATAACTTATGTAACTAACTGTAATAAATTATGAAATTCAATTAACTACAAAGAGTTGTGTATTGAATAAATGCAATCTTAGGAAAGGAAAGAAAAACAAGCATCTATTTGTTTATTAGGTATATTTAGTCAGATGAGATCCACTGAGGATTAATTAAACCCTCTGCCTATGTAATTATTTTTTCAGTGAGAAGGGGACATGTGATCCCAAAATATGCTATCAGAGAAAGCAACCAGAGGTATCCCCAGGTTACATTTTGTTGAAGTCTTTATTGCATTCATACAAATGGCCCTCCAACATTTTTTTGACTCAGGAATCTGGTATTGTCAATATTCCATGAATGGTTCAGCCTATTTGGACTGCATAAATCTTAAGCAAACTCATAAGAGATAGACATGTAAATCAAAAGGCCGTTTCTCTAATCACCTCCCAAAGGCTCCACTTCCTAATCCATCACATTGGGCATTAGGTTTAAAAATATGAATTTGGGAGTTGGGAGGGAGGCAGAAATATTCGGACTACAGCTTTCTATTATCTAAGAATCCTTCTGTATCATTTTAGACCATTTGAAATTCAATTAAATTACATGCTAAAATAAAAAATAATAACTAAAGGTCTAAAAGGGAAACTGACAAAATTTTGCTTTGCAATTTAGATAAGACCATAAAACCAGTCATTCCCAAGAAACTGTCAAAAGGATAGCATAATGAGAACAACCCTAAATCAATTAATTATATGGGGGAACCAAGATTCAGTTTTTAAGTGCATTTGTCTTGGGGAAAATTGAAATAATAATTGCATGCCTATAATTCACTTGATCAGTTTGGTTAATGATTTGGAGATAGACCAATCTTTCAAGTACAGAGTCAGCCAAGTTTGTCAATGTCTATAACCTCACTTCTTGGTAGCTTTGAGGCACTACCCTTTTATCTTCTCTCCCCAACAGAACAGGAAAGAACTGGGTTGGCATTATACCAGTTGCCTGATGGACTTATCACAATTTCGTATAATAGGATTGTTGATGGGGCAGTTCCAGGAGGCATTTGCATTTTAAGTCTTTTAATTCCAGTTTTTGAGTGTAAGAAATTTTAGGCAAAAAAACATAGGAAAGATAAGAGCTATTTGTGCTGAATACTGTCTGCTCATTCATGCCTCTGAATCTTTGGAAATACTAGTCTGTCTGCCTAAAACAACCCTTCATCACTACACATTCCCTCCCTATTCACTAGTGATTCCTAGTAGATAAAGCAAAT
>NW_011495047.1:5343826-5345103 GCF_000754665.1 Bison bison bison
AGCAAATGCATATGCCACCATGTAAGAAGGGTTCCTTTTTAGGCATGCATGGGGCGCCTCCACAGGGTCGCAAAGAATAGGACACGACTGAAGTGACTTAGCATGCATGCAGGGCACAGCAAAGCCAGGGACAGGTGTGTCCTTGAAAGACATTGATGACAGGAGTTCTAGGAAAGTAAGGCTACAGAATCGCAGAACATTTGTGGTTATGAAATGGAATGATTCGTTCTAAGTAAAGGTGACCTTGCCTATGGGGAAAACAATTTAAGGTGCATTTTTTTTTTCTGAGTTTTGCAGTTTATTTATTGAAACCTCATACATACATTGCTTGGATGTAGAATTCTAAAACCACGTTTTTCCAAAAAAAAGTTTTTATCCCGTATCATGGAATAATTAATATACCAATGGAATACATAAGTCACTCAATTGCTTCTCAGTGTGTTAAACAGAGAATTATTTGCTCATTTGGTAAACATTACCTCATCCGCTTCTTCACCTTCTTCATCATAATCATCGTCATTGTCTTCAATAGCTTCTCCAGTAAAGTATAACACTGATCTTGGGATTATACGCTCACGTAAAAAGTGACCAATTTCAAAGTCTGCAGCGAGGATAGCTTCAGAATCATCATCCAGATCACCACTCTCAGGAACTTCAGGAGGGGCAAAAAAATTAAAGAAAGAGTCATTAGAAACTGTTTTGGTCACAGTACGAACTGTCCCACGTCCCTTGTGTTTCTGCTTCTTCTTAATCGTTTTCAAAGTGACATTCTTCCCTTTTTTCCAATCTATCTGGCACCCTGTACAACCCATAATTTCTGGTCCATCAAAAGAAAAGGCATCAGAATCATCTGGTTCTGACCTCATCCTATATGTCTTTGTCAACACTTCATTTGTGAAATATTCATTGGGTTCAAAATGAAATTCTAAGACAAAACTCATAGGCTGACCAGCATCTGAGAACTTCACTTTAATATCTTTCAAGTGCTTCAGAATAGGCTCATCATGTTCCTGAACCATATCACTGAGCAAGTCAACATTCTTAAAAACGGTCAACCAATACTCAGGAATTCCCTTGGGATCTTCTTTTTCTTCATCCTTCTTCTCATCTTCAACCTTGGCCTTTTCTTTTAGCTCCTCTGAAATTTCATCTTCCTCATCTGGTTTCCATTCACACTCTTCTTCTGTAGGTTCATAAATGGCATTAATGATCTCAAATCGCTTATCAAACAGAGGCTGATAAAGAACAGCATACTTTCTTTCAAGATCATGAACTTC
>NW_011495047.1:5345315-5347094 GCF_000754665.1 Bison bison bison
ATCTTGATCAAGTTCAGACTGTTCTTTGTTGTCGATGTCTGCCATGTTGTACAAATGCCAAATATCGGTGGCGAGCACGGGGAGCCCAGCGGCCCGAGCTGCGCAGGCAGTGACTCAGGGCGGCGGCGGGAGGAGCAGGAGGCGGCGCCGCGAGCAGATGGCGCTAAAAAAGCTAAGGTGCATTTTTTTGTGAACTGTTTTTAGTGATCAGGAAAAAGAGACAAGCTATTGTTTAGTTTCCCTCTTGAAGCACCCACAACTCTGAGCTTTCAAGTCAGAGTTGAAGTCAAAGCCCTGTGGTGCCTGGAGGGGAAGATCTCCAAAGCTAGAGGCCCCAGGTTCCACTGGCTCTGTTGACAGCTGTCCTTCCATCAATGGCCCCATGTTGATCCCTACCTCACACCACTTTGTAACTCAGCGTGATGAAGACACACTCATTTCTTCTCATTTTCTCACTCCTTCTTCCCTTCCTCCCACCCCACTTGCTTTTTAAAGTATTTGATTCCAATAGGAACAGATAACTGAAAATTAATGAGGATTGAAAGAATCTATGTTGTTTTTACAAAGGATGCATCATAAAGGGTGGGTATTTAATACTTTCTCAGATCCCCTAATTCATGAAGATTGAAACAGCATATTGTTTTTCCCAAATAAACTGCAGTGAAGAATCATTTCATCAGCTCTTCTAAGACAGAGTTCCAGGAATACAGTAAACCAGGAGTAGCTAACAATGAAATGATGTGGGGTATAGATGTCACTTGGCCGCCAGCTCCCTACCTAGATGGCTCATTCAGCCTCAGCCATGCACCTCAGCCTTGCATCACTCATGACTCGGGCTCCTCCCTCAGCAAAATTTCAGTTGCTCCATGTCCTAGAGCCTCAGGGTCATTCAGCAGTAGTCAGAACTCAAATGCCAGATTCTCCTTTGCCAAGTGTCTGATGTGGCCATACCTATGAATTCTGGTCTATTGAATGTTATTGAAATTAGTTCTTTTCATTCCCTTTACCAATTTTGAAGCCCCTGTTTGCAGATCACTTTCCTTCTAGACATCTGTGACATTCTCTCTCCCTTCTGGGCCAGGAGGAAGAGTTGGAGTGGCTTCACTGGGCTGGATCATTTACCACTATGGCCCGTGTTCTCTCCTCTCTGTTCTTGGCATCATGGTAGCGATGCCCACAGTGCCAGGACTCAATAGCTTTATCCTGGCCTAATGCCCACCTTTGGGTTCTTAAGCCTTTCAACTAAATATCCCAACATTTATTATAAATAAATAACATGTATGTCTTTCACACTTTCGTTTCTAAAGCAGCAACTGTGGTTAATCCAACCCTCCTTCTTCGTACTTCCAAGCTTTGATCAAGCACCTGTTTCAACTCTCCCTAGAGAATTCCAAGTTGAAGTCAAAAATCCTCTGGGGTATGGCAGTAACTTTGGCCTGAGGCTACTTATGATCAAAAGGCTTTCGGCAGCTCCTTCCAAATACAGTTGTGGTTATTTCAGATTCCAGATCTTTCCTGCACAGACCACAGCTAAACTCTGCTCACCCCAGCCCCACCCGACATGTGTGAGCACCTGCACACACACGCACTAATAACTTACATCTTTTTCTTTTTTCCTGGCTATGCCATGCAGCACGTGGGATCTTAAGTTCCCTAGCCAGGTAATGAACCCTCAGCCCCTGTACTGGAAGTGCAGAGTCTTAACCACTAGATCACCAGGGAAGTCCTGCCTCACTGATATCTTAATGGTGATCTTCTGATCTGTTTTTGTTTCCAGTT
>NW_011495047.1:5347194-5358096 GCF_000754665.1 Bison bison bison
GATGAAGAGGTGGTATTTAGAGTTCTTAACCCTGTACCACCATCAGTAAGAAGGGACAGATTCACAGCTCCTGTTCATATTAATTCTATCCCTTTATCCTTTAAAGTTACTTATAGTTCAAGCTATTCCTTAATTGTTTTTTTTTTTAAAAAGGATACGCTGAAGAAGTATTAAATTATTAAATTTAATTTTTAAATTTAATTAAAATTAAATCTAAAGGTTATTAAATTAAATTTTATTAAATTTAAAGGTTATTATGTAATTGTTGACTGATTAATAATTATTAAATTTAAATAATTGAATGTTATTATTTAGTTAACAATTTAAAAAATATATACAAGCCTCATTTCCCCATTTTTTTTCTAATTCACCTGGCATCTGCAGTGTGACCAGCCATCCCCTGAATTTAGTGTCTGAGTCTGCAGAAAGGTTTCTCGAGTAAACCAGGAGTAGCTAACAATGTAGGTTTGAACTCAGTCCTTATTATTATGTTACTTATGCTATTAGGAAGGCCCACTTTTTTCCCATTCACTTGAAACTCCACAATGTTTTTGTAATAGTCAAAATTATATGAAATTACAAGAGTAAAGAATTCTTTTAAAACATCATAATAATTAACTGGGAAAAGGATTCAAATATCTCAGTGGACTAGGCCTACAGAAAACCAAGGTGTTCAGACTATAACCCAAGTATTGTGTTCATGGCAGCCTACCACTGAGGTAGGCAAGTAGTGAGTACAAAGAGAAAATGGCCTTGAGATGACACATGCATCTCAGGAGGGGACTCAGAAAACCAGGGCCTTTGACCTTGCCTCTGACTTCCTGTGTTTAAGCGACACTTCCTGTGAGCCATGGCTAGTATTAGTCAGTACACACTGGTATGTCTGTACCTCCCTGTTTTTTTTTTTTTAATATATGTTTTTAATCAAAGTATAATTGATCTTCAGTGTTGTGTTAGTTTTAGGTGTACAGCAAAGTGAATCAATATAACTAAATCACAGTATTACAAGGTTATTAAAAGATGTAGGAAATATTTTCCTGTGCTATACAGCAGGTCCTTTTTATCTATTTTTTATATAGTAGTGTGTATCTGTTAATCCCAAACTCCTAGTTTATTGCCCCCTCCCCCTTTGTAACCATAAGTTTGTTTTCTCCATCTGTGATTCTGTTTCCGTTTCATAAATAAACTCATTTGTGTCATTATTTTAAATTCCACTTGTGACTTATATCATATGATATTTGTCATCCTCTCTGTGACTTACTTCACTTAGTAGGATAATCTCTAGGTCCGTCCATGTTGCTGCAAATTTCATCATTTCATTCTTTTTATAGCTGCATAATATTCCATTGTATTTATGTACTACACCTTCTTTATCCTCCATCGTTGATGGATGTTTAGGTTGCTTCTATGTCTTGGCTATTGTAAATGGTGGTGCTGTGAACACTGGGGTACCTGTATCTTTTCTGATTCTTTTGTCTTTTCTGGATATTTGCCCAAGAATGTGATAGCTGGATCTAACTTTAGTTTTTTGAGGAACCTTCATACTATTTTCCATAATGGCTGCACTAATTTACCTTCCCACCAGCACTGTGGGAGGTTTCCCTTCTCTCCACACCCTCTCCCTGTACCTCTTATTTAAATACCTTTATATCAGTTGGTGGTCAGCCTTTGCCCAAGGCCCCTGCCAGGCCTCTTTGCCTACTTTCCTGGAATTCCCTGGATTTCCCTGTGAGCCAGAGAAGAATTCTCTAGGCAAGAATACTGAAATGGATTGCCATTTCTCCTCCAGGGGATCTTCCTGACCCAGGGATCGAGCCCAGGTCTCCTGTATTGCAGGCAGATTCTTTACCATCAGAGCCACCAGGGAAGCACGTGATCCAGGAGGGCTTATTGCCAGCCCTCCTGTTTGAGTAGTGCTTGTACAGAAAAGTTCCTGAGTATTTTGAACATTACCTCTGCTCCAGGATTAGCATTTCTTATTCCTGAAATTAAAGTTTAGATTAAATTACCCCTCAGTTTCCTTCTAAAATCTTGAGATTTTATTTTACATGTTTAATACTGAGAGGAAAAAACATGCTTCACTTGAAGCCAGAACTCTGTCTTTGCCCTTGGAATTGGCTTTCAGGAAAGGGTGTGATGCTGTATTTGCCCTGAAGGCCAGGAAGAGCCTCAGGGCAGCTCTCAGCCAAATGGAGCTGTAGGCTTTGACCCATCAATAACTCCTAGTGTAAAGTTACTTATGGCGCCGTCATTTCATCGGAAGATAGATGGCTCTTCGTGGAGCTCTAGCTCAGTGGCCCACAAAGCAAGCTTTGGTTTCGTGCTGTAACTTAGAAATTGAGAGCAAACATTTTCAGCAGATGAAGACAGAGGACTTCTCCACAGAGGAACCTAAGGATTAAAACTGCATCATTTTTTTTCCAACATATTTTGTGACCTGAGTTATCAATAGCCACCAGAATAGAGCAGTAACCTAAGTTTTCATGTTGCCTATTTGAATGATTTCTTTTTGATAAGCATATGAAAGCCATTAGGGAAAATGTGAATTATTTGTTTAAAAAACTCACATCTTGAAATTTTCTCCTTTATGCAATTAAAATTTTTTGACTGGACAGCTCAGAATTCTGCCAGACCCTGGAAAAATAGACACGAACAAGACTGAGTTGGCCCCTGGCCTCAGGGTGCTTCCAGTATACTTATAACTCAATAAAGAAGATATTATTAAAGATAATATTGGAAGGCAGATTATTATAGTGGTTCATATTACAGGCTCTGGGGAAAGACTGCTACTTATTAATTCTGTGACCTTGGGCAAATTAGTTACTTAACCTCTCAAAGCCTCAGTCTCCTTATCTCTAAAGTGGGGGCAATAATATTTACCTTGCTAGTCTATTAATAGAATTAAAAATATGATGCCTTATAATGTTTTTGTAATAATGCCTAACATGCAGTAAGTGCTAATACATGATATCTCTGATTAATTTTTTAATTAAAGTATAATTGATTTATAATGATTCGGGTGTACAGCAAAGTAATTTGGCTATACACATAATATATTAATATATATGTATATGTTATTTTAAGATGTCGAATACATTTCCCTGTGCTATACAGTAGATTCTGGAAGACCCCCTGGAGGAGGGCATGGCAACCCACTCCAGTATTCTTGCCTGGAATATCCCCATGGATAGAGGAGCCTGGCAGGCTGCAGTCTGTGGGGTTGCAAAGAGTCGGACACGACTGAGCGACTCAGCACAGCACAGCACAGTGTGTATCTATTAATCCCAAATTCCTGGTTTATCACTTCCTCCCCTTTCCCCTTTGGTAACCATAAGTTTGTTTTCTATGTCTGTGAGTCTATTTCTGTTTTGTAAATAAATTCATTTGTATATCCACATATAAGTGATATCATATGATATCTTTCTTTCTCTGCCTCACTTCAGTTCAGTTCAGTTCAGTCGCTCAGTCGTGTCAGACTCTTTGCAACCCCACGAATCGCAGCACGCCAGGCTTCCCTGTCCATCACCAACTCCCGGAGTTCTCTCAAACTCATTCCATTGAGTCGGTGATGCCATCCAGCCATCTCATCCTCTGTCGTCCCCTTCTCCTCCTGCCCCCAGTCCCTCCCAGCATCGGGGTCTTTTCCAATGAGTCAACTCTTCGCATGAGGTGGCCAAAGTATTGGAGTTTCAGCTTCCGCATCAGTCCTTCCAATGAACACCCAGGACTGATCTCCTTTAGGATGGACTGGTTGGATCTCCTTGCAGTCACTAAGTATGATAATCTCTAGGTCCATCCAAGTTGCTGCAAATGGCATTACTTCATTCTTTTTTTCTGATAGTTAATAAAGTGGAGGAAGATCCACTGGAGAAGGGATAGGTTACCCACTCCAGTATTCTTAGGCTTCCCTGGTGGCTCAGCTGGTAAAAGAATCTGCCTGCAATGTGGGAGACCTGGGTTCGATCCCTGGGTTGGAAGATCCCCTGGAGAAGGGAATGGCTACCCACCAGTATTCTGGCCTGGAGAATTCATGGACTGTATAGTCCACAGGGTTGCAAAGAGTTGGACATGACTGAGCAACTTTCACTTTCACTAATAAAGAATAAACAGAAAAATAATAAACCAAAAGCAAAAAAATGATAAAAGGTTTAGCTTAGTTTTCTCCCTCAAGTTCCTCTTCAACCACATGCCAGATGAAACTGAAAGCTGTTACATCATACCTGGGCTTTCCCTGTCTGGTGTAATAATTTAGATCTTCCTGTTCATTTGTTTTAGGGCTGTGACATTTTTCTGAAGCACCAGAATCTTCTTATCCTTTGAATACACTTTTTGAGAAATGGGCGAAAACCTGTAGCTGCTCAGGCATCACTTGGGAAGCTTCTGAAAGCACACATTCCTGGACAGCAATTCCAGGGATCCATGTTTGTGGCAAACAAGCCAAGTGATTCTTATGCACAAGCCAACTGTGGACACACACGTGAGAAACTGCTCTTGACCTTGCAAACCTCTGCCTATAAAGTAATGGCAGGCGCTGTAAGCTGGACATGCATCCAGGGCTGGTATTAGCCAGCACACACCTGCTAAAATATCAAGCTAATTCCCCACTGCCAGGCCTAACTAGCTTTGGAGTCCTTGAGTGCCCTTCTGCTCCTCCTTACCCCCTCCCAACCGGAGCCCCAGCTGCCTGACCTTCCCCCAGGAATCTTCCAACCAACCAGCAACTCAAGAGCCTAGCACAGCCTGGGCTTGTGCTCTGGGGAGGCGGCTGATGGAATGGGGCTGATTAATGAATAGTTTTAACATTGCCCTTGAAAACGACTGATGGTAGGGAAAAGGTGGCAGCTCTGCTCCTGGGTGAAACACACACATACACGCGCACACACACATATACACACCACATGTACGTACACTTGTGCACATATCTCCTAGAGGCATTTATTTCTTGCTTACCACCTTCCTTAGAATCCTTCAGTGTGATAAATACCCAGCTTCCTTATGAAGGGATGAAAGAACAGGATGACAAAGGCTGTCAACCCACTGGTTATGATGAATGAACTTTTCTGGCCTATTATTTCATAAGGAGCTACAGCCTCTTGGCAGTAGAAGTAATTCTCCCAGGCCCCATTGGAACCAAGAGAAATAGAATCTCTGTTTAAATACAGCCCTGTAAAGGGGGGCGGGGACGGGGAAGCCCCTTCATTCTTTACTTTATAGCATGTTTAGTGGGTGCCAGGGGACACCTGCTCTTTTTCATAGTCCTGTACCCTGAAGTAATCGTCTTCACTACATTTATGTCTCTGTCCTCATAGACAAAGCTCCTTTTAACAATTAAGAAGAATTTCCCTCGTGGTCCAGTGGCTAAGACTTCACCTTCCAATGCAGGGTGTGCCGGTTTGATCTTTGGTTGGGGAGCTAAGATTCCACGTGCTTCGTGGCCAAAAAACTGAAGGAAAATATAAAATAGAATCATTATTGTAACAAATTCAATAAAGACTTTTAAAAAAATAGTCCACATTTAAAAAGAACTTAAATTAAGGGTTGCAAACTAGTGAATATAACAAAAAGGAAACAGATTCACAGATATGGAGGACAGATTAGTGGGTACCAGTGGGGAGAAGGGAGGGAGAAAAGGCAATGAAGGGGTAGGGGATTAGGAGGCAGAAACTTTATGTATAAAGTGAGCTACAACAATATATCATACAACATGGGAAACATAGATAATATTTTATAATAACTATAAATGGAGTAGAACCTTTCAAAATTGTGAATCACTATATTGTATACAGGTAACTTATATAATAATGTACCTCAACTATACTTCAATTAAAAGGTTTTAGGGACTTGTCTGGTGGTCCAGTGTTTGGGACTTTGCCTTCCAATGCAAGAGGTACAGGTACGATTCCTGGTTGAGGAGTTAAGATCCCTCACATCTTGAGGCCGAAAAGTCAAAACATAAAACAGCAATGATACTGTAATGTAATCAATGAAGATTTTTTAAATCCACATAAAAAATTAAAAAAAAAATTTTTTTAAACAGTTAAGGGTTGATATCTTATGTACGGTCCATGTTCTAGTATGCCAGTTCTTTGCTTGAAAAGATAAAAAGCATTTCTAATATTTCCCTTTTAAAGAAAATTATTTTCAGAGGATGGTACTTAAGGGACTATATGCCTTTAAATGCTCCGTTAACACCCTTAGTTCTGACTTCCCCAATTTAGAATGATTAATCACCTCACCTGTACTGCCAAGTCCTGGTTATTATAGCACTGGCCAGAGCTGTCTGGCCAAGAGCTTCATCTTCCCTGGAATTGTCCTTGATCTTTCAAAGCTCCATGTGGGGTAAAGAGCATTTCACTGGGAAGCCTGAAGCATGGGCTCTGCATCTAGTTCTACCCCTGACCAGCTACGTGACCTTGACCAAGACTCAATGACATTGTGCCTGAATTTCTTCATCAAGGAGAATGATGAAACCAAGCTGGAGTGTCTACTGAGTTCTTATCATGTGCCAGGCACTACGCTTACCACTTGCCCTGAACTATTTCACTCAACAATCCTTTTTTGAGCAGTTACTTTTCATCAGATGCATTTATACACTATGTCATTGAATTCTCACAACATCTCTATGAAGGAGCTATTCTTATGATTCCCGTTTTGCAGAAGAGAAGACTGAGAGACCACATTCCTTGAGCAAGGGTCTCCTATAGTAGGTGACAGAGCAGAAATTTGAACTCAGTCCAGTCTGATAACCAAGCCAATGTTTATAGCTTCATATATACCATACTGGCCCTGATCTGGCTGGCTTCAGAGGACACAGTTGGGTTAGATAAGAGGAGACGGGTGTGAATGTTAGTTTGACTAAAGATCTGGATGCAGGGAGGTCTAGAACAGTGGTTCTCTACCAGAGCAAACCCCCACTCCCCAGAGGGCACTCAACAATGTCTAAACACATGTTTCATTGTCATGACTAGAGGATAGTTTTTTATTTAGCAGATAGAATTTGGGGGTGGTACTGAACACCTTATAATGCACAGGACAGACCCATGTTAACAAAGAATTATCTGGCTGTGAATGTTGAGAAAGTGTTCTACTTCGGAATCTCCAAAGGAGACAATTGAACACTCTTTGGGTTTTGCTAGTTGCTAAAGTACCCACTTATGTCCATTAGGTAATGCATAATTCAAGCTATCAGGACATGGAATAGTGTGGGAATCAGCAGGTCCTCCCAGCAAGCAAGACCCTGGCTTCTGTTAATCAAATGTGATGCAAGATGGGTTGAATGGAAAAGCTGGAAGATTTTGTGAACTCTAAGGTGCTAAGAAACCTCAGTACCTATACAAAGGAAAAACAAACAACAACCCCTGGCTGTATAGTAGAATAATCTAGAAAGCTTTTAAAAATACCAAAAATTCTGGTTCGTGTGATCTGGTATGTCCTATATCATTCCAGTGCATAACCAGGGTTTAGAGTTACTGGCTATATTGCATTAAGATAGGTGGTTGATGAATAGAACGTGGATAAAACAGCAACTGTAGAGATGAATTGACCTTAAAAAAAAAAGTATTGCACAGGGAGCTGAGCTTGGTGCTCTGTGATGACCTAAAGGGGTAGGATAGGGGTGGCAGGGTGGAAAAAAGGATCAGGAGGCAAGGGATGTATGTATACATATAGCTGATTCACTTTGTTGTATAGCAGAAATGAACACAACATTGTAAAGCAATTATACTCCAATAAAAAAAAAATCTGGTACAGTCAGTCAGTCAGTTCAGTCACTCAGTCATGGCTGACTCTTTGTGACCCCACGGACTGCAGCAGGCCAGGCTTCTCTGTCCATCACCAACTCCCAGAGCTTGCTCGAACTCATGTCCATCGAGTCCGTGATGTCATCCAACAATCTCATCCTCTGTCGTCCCCTTCTCCTCCTGCCTTCAGTCTTTCCCAGCATCAGGGTCTTTTTTTAATGAGTCAGTTCTTTGCATCAGGGTGGCCGAAGTATTGGAGTTTCAGCTTCAGCATCAGTGCTTCCAGTGAATATTCAGGATTGATTTCCTTTAGGATTGACTGGTTTGATGTTTTACAGTCCAGGGGATTCTCAAGAGTCTTATCCAACACCACAGTTCAAAAGCATCAATTATTTGGTGCTCAGCTTTCTTTATGGTCCAAATCTCACATCCATACATGACTACTGGAAAAACCAAAGCTTTGACTAGACTGACCTTTGTTGGCAAAGTAATGTCTCTGCTTTTTAATATGCTGTCTAGGTTGGTCATAACTTTTCTTCCAAGGAGCAAGCATTTTTAAATTTCATGGTTGCAGTCACTATCTGCAGTGCTTTTGGAGCCCAAGAATATAAAGTCTGTCACTGTTTCCATTGTTTCCCCATCTCTTTGCCATGAAGTGATATGATCAGATTCCATGATTTTAGTTTTTTGAATGTTGAGTTTTAAACCAGCTTTTTCACTCTCCTCTTTCACTTTCATCAAGAGGCTCTTTAGTTCTTCTTTGCTTTCTGCCGTTAGGGTGATGTCATCTACATATTTGAAGTTATTGATATTTCTCCCAGCCATCTTGATTCCAGCTTGTGCTTCATCCAGCCTGGTATTTTGCATAATGTACTCTGTATAGAAATTAATAAACAAGGTAACAACATACAGCCTTGACATACTCCTTTCCCAATTTGGAACCAGTCTGTTGTTCCATGTCTGGTTCTAACTGTTGCTTCTTGACCTGCATACAGATTTCTCAGGAGGTAGGTCAGGTGGTCTGGTATTCCCATCTTCTTAAGAATTTTCCACAGTTTGTTGTGATCCACACAGTCAAAGGCTTTAGTGTAGTCAATGAAGCAGAAGCAGATGTTTTTTCTGGAATTCTTTTGCTTTTTCTATGATCCAGTGGATTTTGGCAATTTGATCTCTGGTTCCTCTGACTTTTCTAATATCTGAATATCTAGCTTGAATATCTGGAAGTTCTCGGTTC
The DNA here is from genome assembly GCF_000754665.1 of Bison bison bison. Lineage (NCBI taxonomy): Eukaryota > Metazoa > Chordata > Mammalia > Artiodactyla > Bovidae > Bison > Bison bison. The sequence continues at coordinate 5,356,168 of NW_011495047.1, forward strand.
ACATACTATTGAAGCCTCACTTGGAGAATTTTGAGCATGTGAGATGAGTGCAGTTGTGCAGTAGTTTGAACATTATTTGGCATTGCTTTCCTTTCAGTACAAGGAACTTTAAAATACTCAGCCTTCTAGAGATGTTTAACCTGGATTGGATCATGATGACATAAAAGACAAACTTAAGTGCCCTGGTATGCTATAACATATCTGGTGTGGGCATGGACTTCAAAAATGTCCATGCCAAGAACTGAGGAATGGTCCAGACTAAAGGAGCCTAAAGAGAAATGGTAACTGATCCAAAACATGGTGTGGGGTTTTCTTGTGCTTTGGAGGACCCTAAGTGAATAATGAGTAAAAACTGAAAGTGGTTTGTGTATTAGAGTATTGTATCAATGATCATTTTCTGAGTTTGAAAACTGTACACTGGTTATGTGAGAGAATGCCCTTGTTGTTTAGTAGTATACATAAAAGTTTTAACACTAAGTCAAGTGATTCAGAAGAAAAGTGTGTGTGTGTGTGTGTGTGTGTGTGTGTGTGTGTGTGTCTAGGATGGGAGGGACAAGAATAAAGCAAATGTGATAAAATGTTAACATCTGGGGAATCTGGGTGAAAGATAGATGGGAACTCTTTGCACTAGTCTATTCTTCCAACTGTTCCATAAATCTAGAAAGTATGCAAAAATGCGAAGTTAAAATACTCCAAAAGGTGATAGAAGGATTTCTGTTTCTGAAGTCCTTTGGGACTAAGATATGTGTGTGTGTGTGTATGTGTGTTGTGTGTGTGTGTGTGTGTGTTGTGTGTGTGTGTGTTCTGTCATGTCCAACTCTTTGCAACCCCTTGGACTGTAGCCCGCCAGGCTCCTCTGTCCATGGGAATTTTCAGGCAAGAATTATGGAGGGATTGCCATTTCCTACTCCAGGGCATCTTCCTGACTCAGGGATTGAAGGTGTTTCTTGCAGTGGCCGGCAAATACTTTACACCAAGCCACCTGGGAAGCTGGGCCTAAGATACATGTCTGTATTTCATGGTGTCTCAGGTGACATCTTTAATGCAAAGAGGGACTAAATGGAAAAGGACATGAGATGGTCTGAAAGGTCTGAGGTGATCTTTTTTTACAATCAGGGAAATTCCATTGTGAGCTCTAAGCTAGGAGGTCTCCCCAAGGGTCTCCTGATAGAGCTACATCATCTCCTCGGAGAGCCTCTTTCTTTGCACATCTAATGTTGAACGAACTTCATCTAAGTCAGTGCTGTGGCGACCTAGTCACCCATAGGCTGAACTGCTTTTAGCACTCTGTCCAAGAGAAAGCAGTCCTCTTTTTAAATCCCTTACTCATGAGATGGGGTCAGGGGATAGGAGAAGTGGCAACTCAGGAAGAAAGAAATTGATTAAATAGTCAAATATAACCCTCTAGAACCCTTTCCTCCCTGACACCACCACACGCTGCCTGTCTTAGGTCCTTTGGGCTGCTGAAACAAAAATACCATAGGCTGAGTGACTTAAAAACATTTATTTCTCACAGTTTTGGAGGCTGGGAAGTCCAAGGTCAAGGTACAAACAGATTTGGTGTCTGGTGAGGGTTGAATATCCATAGATAGCCATCTTTTTGCTGTGTCCTCATATGGAGGAAGGGATGGGAGAACTCTCTGGAGTCTTCTTTATGCTATGCTATGCTATGCTAAGTCACTTCAGTCGTGTCTGACTCTGTGTGACCCCATAGACAGCAGCCCACCAGGCTCCCCCATCCCCGGGATTCTCCAGGCAAGAACACTGGAGTGGGTTACCATTTCCTTCTCCAATGCATGAAAGTAAAAAGAGAAAGTGAAGTCACTCAGTCGTGTCCGACTCTTAGTGACCCCATGGACTGCAGCCTACCAGGCTCCTCTGTCCATGGGATTTTCCAGGCTGGAGTGGGGTGCCATTGCCTTCTCTGGT
>NW_011495047.1:5358196-5424456 GCF_000754665.1 Bison bison bison
CGGCCTTCTTTATAAAGGCGCTAATCTCATTCATGAGGGCTCCACTCTTATGACCCAGTCACCTTCCTAAGACCCTGCTTCCTAACACCATCACATTGGGGAATAGGATTTCCACCTATGAATTTTAAAGGGACACATTCAGTTCATCACACTGTTCCATCTGTGCCCCCCTCTAGCATAAATTTTAAAATATATGGAGAAAAAGGGGGGCTGTTCTTTCTCTATTGACAATAAAACATGTGTGTGTTAGTTGCTCAGTCATGTTCAACTCTTTGTGACCCTGTGGACTGTAGCTCACTAGGCTCTTCTATCCATGGAATTCTCTAAGCAAGAATACTGGAGTGGGTTGCCATTTCCTTCTCCAATGATAAACTATTACATTACATATTTTTAAAAGGCATTCTTGATAGGTTACATAAAAGATAATAAAAAAAAAAGCATTTATTGATCTGATTGCTTCCAGAGGTGGAAATACTCTACAACTCAGAAAAGAAGTTAGTGTTTAGAACCAGAAGCTGTAAGGAAACACTCACTTCAAATCCAACATCTCCAAGCTTTGCTTTCTTTATGGCTCTATTCTTCAAGACTTCCTCACTGGTCACTGAGAAATAAAACATGAAACACAATTAAAAGCTACTTTCTAGAGAGAAGGTGGAAAAAGTGAATTGGGTGAGCATTCTGGGCACAAGGTCATTGTCCATTTTGGAGAAAGTGATTTTTTTTTTTTAAACTGTTCCTTGTGATCCAGAGGTTGAGTGACCACACATCTCGACTTACCCAGTCTTCTTAGCACAATTATTAGCACTCCCTATGATCCTGAACAATGTCCCAGTTTGGATATTAAATTCTATAGTTGTCTACCTATAGAAAAAGTCATTCCCCCTCCTATGGAAGAATGATTTATACCAAAAGTGGTATTTCACTCAGAACACTGGACTTCATCATAGAAAAGTTTACCAGATCTGAGTAAATAACCATGTGGAAATCTGAACCCATTGAGATACACCAGAGATGGATATACAAACAGAAAATAAACACTTTCCACGAAGGAAACAGTAAAAAACTTGAGAAACGGAAAGTCAACGGAACAGGATGGTTTTGCTGACCTTTCTTTTTTTTTCAACCACCATTCTAAATTGTTTTTCTTTTCCTTTCTTTCTTTTTTTTTTTTTTGATAGAACAAAACTGTTTCCTCTTTGCTCCCCCAGGCAGGGCCTTTCAGTCTCAGCGCATTTCATTTGTGTTCCATTTTCACAAAAGGGCCTGGTGGTACTGATGGTATCAGCTGAAGAACTTCATGAAGCTCTCATCCAGTTTCAGGGGGAGTTGGCCCAGGTGTCTGTGAGAGGTTGCCATGCACCTCCTCTTTAACGTTCAACCACCCCTGTCCCCATCCAGCTCACAAAGTCACGTTCCCACTGGCTGCTCTAGTCAACTCACCTGGGAAGCAAAGGCTCCAGCAAGCTGAAATGAACTATAGCTGATGCCCAGGCAAAGGGATGACTTAATGCAGTTCAGAGAGCTTTCAGTGCAATTTCAACTCCCAGGCTTGAGCTGTGAAAAAGGGTGACTGTCATTTAAATTATTTATGAGCGTTTGGGATGGCTTCTTTCAAACACAAACAGGCTTTCAGTTTTCAAGTGTCCCCCCAAAGCAGCATTTCATGGGAGAGACTGTGTGTAGCTCATACGATCCTAGAGAGGGGCGGACTGATTGTGACTTGGGTATAAACACATCCTACCTTTGACTGAGGTCGATGGATCAGTCTCATGGATGCCTCTGTTGATGGAGGAATGGTAAATCCTGGGGCCACAGAGCCCCTAGCTGTGACCACACCTCATATACTTGCGGCCACAGTTATGACAGTTGTTTGTCTCTCCTTAAAAATTGTATTATGGCGGATATGTCCTATGACAGGCACTGTTGGACATCATAGCTGAAAGCAGATTGTTACAAGCTCTGGGCTGAATGTTTAGGGACTCTTTACAATACATTAAGATATCCAGTAGGGCTTTCCAGGTGGCACTAGTGGTAAAGAATCCGCCTGCCAACAATGCAGGAGACATGAGAGACACGGGTCCTGTCCCTGAGTTGGGACGATGCCCTGCAGAAGGGCGTGGCAACTCACTCCAGTATTCTTGCCTGGAGAATCCCTTGGACAAAGGAACCTGGTGGGTTACATCCATAGGGTCACCAAGAGTCAGACACAACCGAAGCGACTTGGCCCCGCACGGCACACAAAATATGCAGTGGAATTCTATATATCAAACCTTGACCTTATATTTTTTTCACTTGAAAACTTTGTTTGGGAAAAGAAACCAGCTCACTAAGTTGGAGATGAACTCATAGCGAATGTTCTTCCACTGTTGTTACGTTTGTGGAACATCTTTTATATTTTAGGAAACTCTAATCCGATTTTACCATTTTGCATGTGTCATTGGCATGGGTAAAGTGTGAGAAAGGAACCAGGCTCTAAGAGCGAATGTGGGGAAGAGCCTGTGTCTCCATAGCTGTGTAGCAAAGTGAGGGTTCTCTGGCCATTCCTTAAGTGCTGTGTCATCCCTGGCCTCTGACAACCAAACAGCTTTTATTTCTTAGGAATTCCAAAGTAGGTGATGCTTATACAAAGCTAACAAGAAAGCAGTCATGACTGTTAGTGACCAGCTATTAAAAGAATAACAGTGATTATGTGTGCCATCTGATGGCTTAGAGGAGGTCTGTGTTTGTGAGAAGATGATGGAGCCAAGTGCAATCTTGGCAATCTCACCAATTGTTTTGCTTTGTGATTACATTCTTACCATGAGCTCCAGAGGGGAGAGAAGGTCTAGACTTCATGGCCCATAGACTCAAAGATACCAGAGAAACAGTGCCCTTTATTTTTGGTAGCCAAGATGACATCTACTGTAAAACCCAGGTGTACTGATTGTCAAAATGTAATCTGGGAATTCCCTGTTGGTCCAGTTATTAGGATTCTGCACTTCTACTGCAGGGGGCACAGGTTTGACCCCTAGTCAGAGAATTAAGATTCCACAGGCCTCGCATTTCAGCCTTAAAAAAAAGTTATCTGAGGAAGGTAGAAATAAAAAAAAAAAAAAAGTAAAAGTAGAAAATTTGAAAAAACAGCACGTAATCTTAGCCATTTCTGGCTTTTCTTGTAGTCACTGCAAAGTTTTCTCAGTCAATTCAGATCCCCTCTAAACTGGTGAGGAATTGAAAACCCTACACATTGTCACAGTCTTCCAATATGGTGGCTGGGAGTGAGGGTAGCCTTGTTTAAATTTAGACGAGCGACATCCACTGCTGTCCCCTCAGGCTGCTGATCCCCAGTCATCTGCGTCCATCTTTCCTGGCGTGAATTCCCTGATTACCATCTTCTCCGCTGTGAAAGTCTCTGAGGTTACTCTCGATTCTTCTTGTCCGAACTACAGAGTGGGTCCTTGGGTCTCCTGCCCTCCCTGTCTACCTCTGCACTTTTTTTGGAAAAAGCCCCCAAAGCATTGGAAGCTCTTTTGTGACTCTAGAGGAATGGGAAATCCACCGGGGCTGTCTTGGACCCTCTCTGCCTGGACAGCCACCCAACTGTGTCCACTCTACATGTTGTTCTTGTTGCTGTTCAGTCTTTCAGTCGTATCTGACTCTTCAGACCTCGTGGGCTGCAGCACGCCAGGCTCCCCTGTCCTTCACTGTCTCCTGGAGTTTGCTCAACTTCACGTCCACTGAGTCGGTAATGCTATCTAACCATCTCATCCTCTCCTGCTCTCGTCTGCTTTTGTCTTCAATCTTGCCTAGCATCAGGGTCTTTTCTAATGAGTTGGCTCTTTGCATCAGGTGGCCAAAATATTGGAGCTTCGGCTTCAGCATAAGTCCTTCCAAAGAATATTCACAGTTGATTTCCTTTAGGATTGACTGGTCTATCCACTCTTTGGTTTCTGTACAAAATAGGATATGTGTGGGAGGGATGCTAGGGCCTTGCTGCTTTCCTAGACACCCCTCCCTGCAGGAAATGAGGCACAGATGCTGTCTACTGCAGGCCTCTAAACACACTTGGGAATCCCAGAATTCTACCTGCCCACTGGACCCTCTGACCTAGATCAGAGCTGGATGTCAGTGCCCCTACTCTGAGCCCACATCAACCTACCATGCGTTGTTCTTTCCAATTCTCTGTCTATAGTCTAGAGAATTTTTATCTCCTTGGACAGAAACAATTGACTCTGCAAATATTCTTTTGAATATTTTATATTAGCATCTGGACCTCAGCTTCTGAACTCAAAAGCTGAGAATCTGACCTCTTTGTTTTTTGCTTCCCCAGTTGAGGGAGTATATGGCCCACATGTAGCTACCTGAGTAGGGTAATGAGATGCAAAAAAAGAAGCCATCAGTCAATCAGTAAATAAAACCAACATTCCAAATGCTTTGTTTGTATAATCAGAAGTCTGCAGGTCGAACAGCTTCTTGTCTGAACTGAACTCTTGGTTAATCTTGGCATCAGAAACAGGAAGACAGCTAAAATGCTGCTGGGGAGTAAGTGATAAAATAATCACGGCCCACATTTTGTTTGCTGCAAAATCCACAGGAAGCCTCCGTGCTGCATCCCGTTGAGTCAAAACTCTCGTCATCATCTTTATCATCATTTTGTGCATCCAGCCTTTCACAGAGCTGACGACAGGCCAACTTTGCCCAAAGAACCAAATGCATTCATTAGGCTTGGTCACAAAAGAAACACACAACTCATGATTTTTTTTGCCTTCTGCCACTCACTTTCTACTCTCTAAAGAGGAGATGATGGTGATTAGCACAACGGCCGCAGTACATTTAGAGCAAACGTTCATGTCCTTGATGGACCCAACCATTCAGCTGTCTGTTTTGATTAATATCATCTCTGCACTTTGTAAGGAAAAAACACCTTAATGTTTATGAGATATTTATGATCCTATTTATATCTGTTGATGTATATAATCTATGCATATGTATATATGGAGGTATATACAGAGTGGGTTCCCAGGTGGGTCAGTGGTAAAGAATATACCGCCAATGCAGGAAGTGCAGGAGACGCAGGTTCAATCCCTGGGTTGGGAAGATTCCTTGAAGAAGGGAATGGCAATCCACTCCAGTATTCTTGCCTGGAGAATCCCACAGACAGAGGAGCCTGGCAGACTAGTCCATAGGGTCACAAAGAGCTGGACATGACTGAGCATACACACACACGTATATACACACACACACACATACACACATCCTGTTGGCTCTGTTTCTCTGAAGAATCCTGACAAATATAGTAGCAAATTACCCCCTAGTTTATTTCATCATGTGTAAGAGTCAGGAATCCAGGCAAGGCTTAGCTGAGTCCTCCATGCAGGGACTCTCCTGGGGCTGCAGTCACCATGTTGGCTAGAGCTGCAGTCTCCTCTGAAGGCTTGACTGGGGAAGGAAGCTCTTCTAAGCCCACTTAGTATTTGTTTCCAGGATCCAGTTCTTCATAGGCTATTGGACTGAGAGCTTCAGTTCCTCTCTGGCTGTTGGATGGTAGGGCTCTCCAGAGAACAGCTCCTAACATGGCAGCTTGCTTCCTCAGAGCAAGCCAGTGAGGAGAGCTGGGGAGAGAAAATCATGGAAGGCACAACTTTTGGTAAAGCAGTCTCAGAAGTGCCATCCCATCACTCTTGCCATTTCTATTCCTAAAGCAAATGCCAGCATCCAACCTGGACTCAGGGAAGGGGATCACACAGGGCATGAATACCAGGATTGGAGGATCAATAGAGCCACCAGAGAAGGGAGCCCACCACACTCAGCTGCTCAGTATACATCACAGGTGAGGTGAAGCTCAGGCTGAGTCCAGAGCCCATCCTCGGAGAGCCTGAGGGAATTCCTCTGCAGGAATGGACAACCCGAGGATAGCTTGGTGAGCAGAGCAGGGGGAATTCTCCAGATCATGGTGAGCACATTGCCCCTGAGCAAAGTCCTGGCCAGCATTGTCGCAACCCTCAGAGTCAACATCCCTCTCTTCCGGAGCACCCTGGTTAAACATGGCGGAAACCTGCCCTGTTGACCTTGACTCCATCTTGTATTAATACTTTCTGGGAACACATTCCTTCTTGATGTAGAGGGATGTAAGCAATGTGCTCAGATTCACCTCTTGGCACAAAATGTGTCCACATTCCTTCAAATTCAAGGCTCTGGACCTTCATGCTGCCTATTTGGAGGACAGCTTGCTTTCTTCTCAGAGCATTCGTCTTCTAATTCATCCAAGTCTCAACCGTCCATGAGATCCGTTCTAGTGAGCCTCGCCTCAAGTGAAGGGAAGGGTAGAAAAGGTGGCTGAGGCTGGAATTCTGTTCTTGACAGCACCACTGTTGAAAGCAAAAGGGCATTTTTTTTTTAGTGGATGGAACAGACACTGCACTAGGAGGTAGGCAGTGCCTCCTCAGAGGTCAAGAGGGAGTGAGGCTGGTTTATCACTGTAGTCAATGCCACCACACACCTGGGCGCCCAACAGGCGGCTGTCCCAGTTTCTGCACCTCTGCCTTGGACCCCCCCTCACACGCAGCCATTTACCACGCAGTGTGCCCTGAGTCCCTGAGCATCTGAGTCAGTCTATTCCCCATGCCAGGACGCCCTCCACAGACACCAGTGTTGTCCTCATTCACCGGCCAGAGCACCTGCACGCCAGCAGAGTTGTAGAAATAAATGACCAAGGAGAAAATGTCCAGCACAGCGTCTGACATTGGAATCCATTATAAATTCCTTGAAGTTGAAGAATGAATGAATGAAACAAAAAGATACCTTTTTAAAACATTGATGATTCATGTTATTTCTCTAAAGAGAGTGACGAAGGTATTCCTTGGTTTATCTGGTTTATCCAGTGTCTGTTGGACTGTCAGTCAGATTGAACCACAAGAAAGTGCCAATATTCGATGGGTTTTAACCCTGACAAAATGCAATTCCATGTGCTTCAACCTAATAGAATCTCAGCAAGAAGTCCCTGGTGCGCTTTTGGCTCAAAATAACGAGACGGAGAAAGTGTTTAACTCCTCTGTCTGCCAAAATGTCTCTGAAATGGCAGGAATGAAATGTAATGAGAAGCAGCAGTCTGTGGCACTGGCAATAGTGGGAAGTGTCAGGAGCACATCAGAAATCTTCTGGAAGGCGGTAGGTAGAGGCGACCCCATGGGCAGGGGAGGCGTATGCAGGGATGGCTGCGGTGGTCACGGACTTCCAAGGTGCGCCCTCTCGCTGAGCATCATGCTGGCTGGCCAGGCGAAACAGTGCTGGCTCCATTGGGCAGCCACCTAGGCTGGGGTGGGGCCCCTATCTGTGCTCTCAGCCTCAGCATTTGCTCCCAGGAGAAACCTGTGGGAGAATAATCATTCCATAAAGCATAGAATCCACCTTATATGGTTTCTTGAGGGTTGTTGCAATTTCAGGGGATGGCAGAGCTAAGCCTGGGGGAACTCAAGTGACCCTGTGACACAGAGGACACAATCGCTCTGGTGGCTTGTCCTGGGGTCCTGCACTCACTTGACTCCTGCCAGCTTCTGTGTCCCGAAGCCAGCCAGGCACCCTCGAAGTCCTCTGTGTCCTTCTGGCATGCCTGATCCATGCTTTCTCAGTCTCTGGAGTCTTGGCAGCTAGACGTATCAACTAAGTCCCCAGGAGAGAAGAGCTTTGGCCGAGGAGAATGGGATGGCTTCCCAAGTGGTGCAGTGGTAAAGAATCTGCCTGCCAATGCATGAGACAGAGGAGACATGAGTCTGATGCCTGGGTTGGGAAGATCCCCTGGAGAAGGAAAGAGTAACCCACTCCAGCATTCTTGCCTGGAAAATTCCATGGATAAAGGAGCCTGGCAGGCTACAGCCCATGGGGTCATCTCAAAGAGTTAGACACAACTGAGTGAGCATGCAAACACACACATACACACACACACACACACACACACACACACACACAAACACGCACAATAGGAGTCACCTCACCAAGGGCCCTCCACTAGGGATGGCTCTCATCCAATGACTGCTCCAAGAAACACAAGGTCCTGAAGTAGGGATACTTCTGAAAGGCCACCCTGCCCCCTATTATTGCCATATGATCTTTTGAAGCCTTTTTTCAGTCTATCAACCTAGTTTGATGGCAAAATATACACATATCTGACAATGCAGTGACTCAGGGTGTTTGCCATCACTCTGGAAGGAGGTATACTCAAAGATGTTTTCCCACATAACAGAAAATGTACTCCAAGAAAGAGGGGGATACAAAAAACAGTAGAAATGGCCCAAGACTGAAACGAAATTTTGTTTTGACCATTGTAATACAACAGCTCTAAAACTTAACCAGTTGAAAATGGACCAACATTTCAGAGGGTTCTGTGATGAATGACTTAAAGAAGACATTTTATATGATAACGCAAATTGTATAATTAGGAAGCTGGAAGTACAATTTTTGTGCTGTTACTAATGAAATAAAGGCTTATGTCTCTTCTCTTCAATAAAAATAGAAAGGCATTTAGAAATTCTAAATGGAAGAAAAAAGGAGATAGGGATAATTCTGTGAAACAAGCAAAAATGTGTACCATTGATTAAGTAAATAAAATCGTGCTTTGTGTTAATAAAACAGCAAATCCAAACCTCCCAGGTCAGGAAATTGAACCATTAGGAGAGTTAGGAGTCTCATGAATAGTTCTGGTCAATTTATGTTATGCTCATTGTACATACCGTGGCAGTTACCTCCTTTCCTATGCTGCTGTATTTTTCCCCACCAAGGCTTGCTTTTGTTACTTTTATGTGATATTTTACAAATTTGCAGTTTTCTATGATTTTCTTAGGGCTTTCCCGGTGGCTCAGTGGTAAGGAATCTTCTTGCAATTCAGAAGCCACAGGAGACACAGGTTCAACCTCTGGGTCAGAAAGATCCCCTGGAGGAGGGCATGGCAACCCACTCTAGTATTCTTGCCTGGAGAATCCCATGGTCAGAGGAGCCTGGCGAGCTATAGTCCATGGGGTCACAAAGAAGCAGACACGACTGAAGCGACTTAGTACACATGCACACGATTTTTGCAGTAAGCTTGGGTTCTTTTTTAAATTAAATAACAGAGACTTAACATTTTTTGTTTAGATATCAGCAGCATCTTCTGATTTTCATAAGACAGATGACTTAGATTTTATACCTGGAAACATAAATCTATTTTTCTTAAGACTTTTCATTTAAAACTTTAGAAGAGTCCTTTAGGAGATTAATATTTCTTGTTTTGGAGAAAACTTTTTCCTGAAAGTCAACAGTATTTTTAGTTTTCATTAAATCTTTTTTTCTGATTAAATAAAATTGATAAATGCAATGCCTTTATTTAATAATAATGTTAACAGTGGTTATCTTTGATAATGGAGTTGTTTTATCCTGTACGTTTGTATATATTTTTTCAACTGGTCTACCATGACCATGTTACTTTCTAAAGAGAATAACAGTAATCCTTTCCAGTTACAATATGGTTCAGAGATAGAACTTGGCAAACAGATGTGAATTAGAGACCTCTCATTACCATCACTTGCCCGTAACTTTTGAATGAATCACTTAACTTCTCTTGGCCTTGGTTTTATGAAATGGAAAATTGGGATGAAATTTACATTTGAGTATTTCTGAAAAATAATTAGCATTGCAGACTTGTTTTTCCTAGGGAATATCTGACTTCTAGCACTACATCTCTGAATAGCTTCAGAGTTTTCAAAGCTGGCATCATTCACAAGGTCAAAATATATCAGGAGATTCTTGATTCTAAATATTGCTGTAATCCCTTTGTTCATGGGACCCTTCAACACAATGCCCCATCTATCTGATGGGTCTCTTCTTTGTAGTAAGAAAGGAACCCAGTGGAAAAAAAAAAAGAACAAGTGAAAACAATTTGGTTATTGTAAGAACAAAGCCACCAACATGAGTAATTGCTAAGTGTGATTCTAATAATGTATTAGTTAATATAAAGAATTGAAAACCACTAATACCCAAGGACGGCACTGGTAATTCCCAGTAGCACAATTATATGCATCAGTTTATGCACTTAGTCAGGAAGCTCTTGAGTCTCAAATGGTCCAACCTGTGTCTTCTAATCGGTACTTATCAAGCTTTAAAGGGAAACTAATCATCTGAGAATCTGGTTGAAATGCAGATTATGAACCAGTAGGTCTATGGGCTTAGGGCCTGAGATCATGCTCACAGGACAATAAGCCCTCAAGGCTGCTTCAGCTGCTGGTTTGTGGTCCATGCGTTGAATTGTCAGGATGATGACATATAGCACTTAGAATAGTGTCTGCACTTAGGGAGGCCTGCTAAATGATAGCCGTGATTATTATTGCTGGGAGGTACAGGAATTCCAGTTTTCCATGTGCTCATATGCAGTAATATTAAGAATTGTGCAGCAGCCAGGTTTTTTGTTGAGTACAGTCATCCCTCAGTATCCATGGGGATTTGGTTCCTTGACCCCTATGTATGTCAAAATCCATGGATTCTCAAGTCGCTCATATAAAATGGCATGGTGTTTGCACAGAACCTACACAGCCATTCTCTTCTTCAGGGGATCTTCCCAATCCAGGTATCAAACCTAGGGCCTCCTGCATTGCAGGCAGATTCTTTGCCACCTGAGCCACCAGGGATTCCAGCCTACACACATCTCCTTGTTATCTTTCGTATAGTTATGTGTATATATTCACCCTGACCTCCTAAGTTTGCCACCCTTTCCCCATCCCCTCGCTTCCTCAGTCAATCCTGTTTTAGTCAAGAAGTCATACACTTTAGCATCTTACTCATCAGTTCATTCAACTCCATGGAAATCATTCTTGTTCTTCTTGGAGTCCAGTTTTTCCTTCGACTACTTATAATACCTAATGCAATGTAAATGTTGTGCAATACAATATAAATGTTATAAATAGTTGCCAGAGCACAGCAAATTCAAGTTTTGCATTTTGGAACTTTCCAGAATTGGTTTTTTAAATTAATATTATCATTTCCAATCTGTAGTTGATTAAATCTGTACATGCAAAATCATGGATACTGAGGGCTAACTGTACCTAATCTAGAATCCTTTTATAAACTCATTTATGGATTTTAGTAATTAAACTTTATAAATTTATTCTGGAACTCTCTCCTAGATTAAAAAAAAATCTAAGGAATATGCATGATTTGTTGTTAAAACCTGCTGAGAATGCTTGCACATTTGGACAGGATTCACCCATCAGGAGGACAGTCATGTCCTTCTAATGAGCCGAGGACCACCGTTTTGGAATCAGTTATTTAGGGGACCAACCAGTTGGTGACCAAATATCCAGGGTGCCCAGGACAGTCCTAAGGTCACAGCCTAACCAGTAGCACCCCCCCTCCCAGATTCAACAGCACGTTGTCTAGCAATCCTAGTTACAGTGGACAATGAAGACACTTTACTGACTTCATTCAGCTTTTCCATTTCTTCCCAACCTTTCTACCACATGGGGGAAAAGGAATTCTCAGCCAAACCCTCCTTCTTGGTTGGCAAAAGTTTTGACCCTAAATCAGGCTTATGTTCAACAATCCTGCACATTTGAATGTAACACACACACAAATGTTATTCGATTTGGAAGAGACATGGTTGTTTCATCATTCATCGCTATAGTTCAGTTTGTGGATACTTCTCATCTGAAATGCCCATGTGAAGCTCTCATCCTTTTGACAGGAGAAGCATTTTCTCAGGATCCAACCATTTTCTCTAGGATTACACAAGAATTCTTCACACCACTGCTGGCCTGTGAAATAGAGAGGAGCAAAACTCACTGAACACAAAAGATGGGTCCATCTCCTTGGGTGAGATGCAGGAAAGGGATGAAGTCACAGCAACACAGCTTCTCTCAGCCGTAGGTGGGGGCAGCCTGGAGGTTAAACCTAAGGCTCCAATACCAAGATTAAATCTGCATTCTGTTATTGGCCAGCCGACTGCATTAGGCAAATAGTTGAATCTCTTTCAGCCCATTTATGAGCCCGTAAACTGTCTCATATGTTTATTCTGAGATTGAAATCTGTTATCATATGGAAGGGTCTTAGGAAGGGCTTGGCACATCAAAAACATTCAAACCTTATGCATCCATCGCTGCAGTCCTTATCTGCTGCCACATAAGATTTAGCCACTGTGCATAACAGCAGTCCTGTTAGCTGCAGTGTTGACTACCCGCTTCCAAAAGGCTTTTTTTAGGTGTCTTGTGTCCCAAATCTGTAATGGGTTGAAACAATCATTGTAGTTTGAAATCTCAAGGAATTTGAACATGAGAGATTTCATTTTATGTAAGGTTTTTATAACGTGTTTATGCAAAGCACAGAGAGAACAGAAGCTAAATAAGATAGAAAAGGTATATTTGAGAGGAGGAGAAGGAAGACAGAGGAAGACCATTAGGAGCATAACAAACTGTACGTTTTCTTTCTAGATTTAAAGATACAGTCATAAAAACTTGCTCATATCTGCATCTCAAAACAATGCAAATACCATCTCAATTTCAGGAGACAAATAAGCATACCATGCTGCCTTTGAAAAACTTGCTTTGATCATATGCCAAATGGCAAAATGAATGAATTTAATTTGAAATTGCCTGTCTTCAGAAAAATGTGATATGGAACATATTTAGGAGTTAGCCCTTTCATTTAACATTAAACATACTAAAAATGTCCTCATCAATTATTGATTGACAGCCCAGTATTAACAGAGGCTTCATTTAATCTTGAGAAGAGAGGACACTGCTTGTTTCTTTTTAATTTTTACAATGTGCTTATTTCTAGAAGCACGTTCCCTCCCTCTTTCAACTGCAGCACCATGCGGAGTTCTCAAAAGGGACCATTTGCTGGATTGGTGTTGGAGCTGGTGAGCACGTTGTTCAGTTTGGCTCAGTGCGCCTCATGACCTCTAGTTTAGAGTTCAAACGAAATGTATTCAGTGGAGCAGACTGCTAGAAAAATATATGTCATAAGAAACATGTAAGAACTGATCCCTGAAATAAGAAAAAAAAATCTCCAAAAAATTCTCATTTGTTTTACATTTTTCTACAATTCTGTTAGTAATTAACAACAGCTGTGAATGGGCAGTAAGGCCACGCCCAGGGAAATGTGGCTTAGGACTATTATGTTTATCCTCTTGTTCCTTGGTGTCCCCATATCCCTTTTCTTAGAGATGGTATCAGATTAATAGGAATATATAAGTCCTTTGAAAATGCTGCTCTTGCCTGGAACTGAAAGCTTCTTCTGAAGTCTCCTACCACCTCATTTCCACACATCAAAATTCTATCCATCTTTCTTTCTTTTAAAAAATGGTTTTAAGTTTTTTAATTGATTTTACTTATTTATTATTTTATTTTTGGCTGCGCTGGGTCTTCACTGCCGCACAGGCTTTTCTCTAGTTGCCGCGAGCGGGGGTTACTCTCTGGTTCGGCGCTTGGGTTTCTCGTGGCAGTGGTTTCTCTTGCGGACCGCGGGCTCTAGGACGTGTGCGCTTCCGAAGCGCAGGCTCAGTAGTTGTGACACGTGATTTAGTTGCTCCGTGGCATGTAGGGTCTACCCACATCAGGGATCCAACCCATGTCTCCTGCACTGGCAGGCGGGTTATTTATCACTGAGACACCAGGGAAGCGTCTCCATCTTTCATTTACTGTTTCCTCCCTGAAGTCTTTCTTGACCTCTTCCCTTTTTCCGTGCACACACACACTCTTTGATGACATGTTATTTTGATAAGAAATTCAGAGTGTTTTAAATAACCAAAGGATTAAACTTAGATGGAGGAAGGCTGTGTCAGGGGAAGAGGTCAAGAAAGACTTCAGAAATGTTAGAATTTGAAGTGGGCTTCCCTGTTACATTTAATGTGGAGGATTTAATCCATGTGTTCAGTACCTATCTGTTGATTTTATTTGAAGGTAGCTTTGAAGAGAAGAAAAACCTCACCAAAAGATAGTGGGTGAGGGAGGGGTGGATGGTTCTATTCACATTGCTTTGTTCATTTCATTATCACACGAGCACTTCCCATAGTGTAGGTACCCTGCATGGTATTAATATGTAGTTGGCACTCAATAATGAATATATGAGCAAAGAACACAGAACTAAGCATGAACCATTCCTATCCTTGAAATTCTTATAGTTTCGTTCATGAGAGAGCACCTCTCCTCACTGACTAGATAACTGTTGGGGAGCACCGTGGGAGGCTGTGTAAACTTCAGTAGAATTCAGGAGGGATTTCTCACATGAGACCCAAGCTTGGGTTTGAGAGACAATTTGAAGTTATCCGATGGGGATGGAATATACAGCATGATAACCATAGCCATCAACAGTGCATTGTGTATTTGAAAATTGCTAAGAGAATACATCTTAAAAGTTCTCATCACAAGAAAAAAAAATGTATAACTATGTGAGGTGATGGATGGCAATCACATCTATTGCCATCCATCTATCAATCTATGCATCATCTATCCATCTATCCACCTATCAAATCATATATTGTATACCTTAAACATATGCATACATGCACGCTAAATCACTTCAGTCGTGTCTGATTCTTTGCGACTCTGTGGACTATAGCTCTTCAGGCTCTGACCCCATGTCCTGCATTGCTAGGCTGATTCTTTACCGCCGAGCCACCAGGGAAGCCCCACCTTAAACTTACATGATATGTCAACTATATCTCTATACAACTGGAAAAATAATAAAGGCAAAAAAGAGAGAAGTTATCTGATGGAAAACGGTGTCACAGGAAGAAGTGAGAGACAACTTGGAAATTCAGAATAGCCTGCCTTTAGGAATCTGTAAGTGGAAGTTTGGCTGGAGTATAGGGGACAGATGAGGGAAAGGGTAGAATGTGAGATGTGCGGGTGATAGCCATTTTATAAAGAGCCTTTCATTGCTAAGCCATGCTGTGTTCTAGAAGCTATGTGAAGCCACTGAAGGATTTCATGGAAGAGCTGCTGCTGCTGCTAAGTCACCTCAGTCGTGTCCGACTCTGTGCGACCCCATAGAGGGCAGCCCACCAGGCTCCTCTGTCCCTGGGATTCTCCAGGCAAGAACCCTGGAGTGGGCTGCCATTTCCTTCTCCAATGCATGAAAGTGAAAAATGAAAGCGAAGTCGCTCAGTCGTGCCCGACTCTTAGCTACCCCATGGACTGGAGCCTACCAGGCTCCTCCATCCATGGAATTTTCCAGGCAAGAGTACTGGAGTGGGGTGCCATTGCCTTCTCCACATGGAAGAGCTATATCATCAGAATTTTTTCTTTCAGAAAGATCTGTCTTGCAGTAGACTTTCAAGATTGATTCCAGGGAGTGTGTGTGTGCGCTTAATCGCCCAGTTGTGTCCAACTCTGTGATCCTTGGGACTGCAACCCACAAGCCTCCTCTCTCCATGGGATTTTTCAGACAAGAATGCTGGAGTGGGTTGCTATTTCCTTCTCCATGGCATCTTCTTGTCCCAGGGATCGAACCTGTATCTTTTGTGTCTCTTGCATTGCAGGCAGTTTCTTTACCCACTGAGCCATCAGGGAAACCTATTCAAAGGTGATCACCCTGAAACTAGCAACTAACAGGAGAGCTGTGGTGAGCCAGGGAATTGATGAGGATGAAGAGTAGATGCTGGAACACAGGCTGACTGGTGGGGTAAGGGAGAGGGGGAAGACCAGGATGACATTCATCTTCCTGGCTAGAGCAACTGAGTGGATGTGGTCTATTTGTTGAGAGATAGGAGAAGCAGATTTCTAGGTGCCCCCCTCCTCTTCAAAGAATGTAGCTTTACTGGGATGACCCAGAGGGATGGTATGGGGAGGGAGGAGGGAGGAGGGTTCAGGATGGGGAACACATGTATACCTGTGGCGGATTCATTTTGATATTTGGCAAAACTAATGCAATTAGGTAAAGTTTAAAAATAAAATAAAATTTTTAAAAAAAAGAATGTAACTTTAGAGTCATGACCTTTAAGGCATCTATTGAATATCCCAAAGGAAATGTGCAGAAAAGAGTTGAACATAGGAATTAGGGTCTGGAGATGGATTTGTCTAAAAGGAAGTTGAAGCACATTGGGACAGGTGAAAAGAGACAGATGGGAGTGGCTTAACAAATTTCCTATTCATCTGAGCTTCAGACATTTCCAGTAGGGGCTGGCATCTCTGCGATTTATTGCTCCCTCTCTGAGCCCCAGCCCCTGTGGATGGTGTGGGATCCTCAAAGGGAAAGATTGAAAGCAATTACCCAGTTGATTTCCTCCTTAGAATTATTTAATTTAGCAAGCTGTTTTTGTTTTTTTTAAGGAAACCTTTAAAGCTTAGCAGCCAAGAAAGAAATCTTGATGGTTAATTGGGGTTTACATTTTAAGTAGATAATAACATCAATAAAATCATGTTAGTATAATTAGACTTAATTTTATATGAGATATCACTCTGGGCATTCCTATAATTGCTCTTAATCTTTTAAGGATTAGTTACAGGTACAAGTATAGGTCTAAATATAGATAGATGTTGGCATAGATATATTTAAATACTTGGATTTAGATATAAGGATATTTGTACAGCTAGAGCCAGGGGGCCAAATATAAACATATAAACAAAGCATTGTTTATCTTCATAATAACTTGAATAAATTTATCATGCTCAGTGATTTAAATATATTAATGTACTTCATGCTTAAAGCAGCCCTCTAAGGTAGATTCTGCTGTTATCCCATTTTGCAGATAAAAAAATTGAAGTGTTGGGTAAATAAATTGCTTAAGGTTGCACAAATCCTAGACCTGGGACTTGAACTAAGGAGTATGGGTGGGTCTAGAGTCTATTCTAATAACATGGCTTTATATTGCCTCTCTTTGTCAGTTTCTAACAGATAAATCAATATGTAAATTAACTGAAATGCAATTTCTGTCCTCCTACATGATTGTCATTGTGTTAGTCACTCAGTGGTGTCCGACTTTTTGTGACCTTATGGACTGTAGCCTGCCAGGTTCCTCTGTCCATGGGAGTCTCCAGGCAAGAATACTAGAGTGGGTTGCCATTCCCTTCTCCAGGGCATCTTTCCGACCCAGGGATGGAACATGATCTCCTGCATTGCAGGCAGATTCTTTACTGTCTGAGCCACCAGGGAAGCCCTGCATGACTGGGTAAGATGTAAAGGGGGTGGTGCAGTTTATCAATGACGCATGCGCAATTAAAGCCTGGATCTAATCAGAGCTGAGGACAGCCATGTGCGTTCTTGCAGATTACAGATCAGAGGAGTTACTGGCCCAGAGAAGGATGTAGCAGTCGTTAGCTCTCAGCAAATGCCCTGAACTAAGGCAGCCACTGAAATTGTAAACTGAAATGTAGGGTCTGTAAAAGGACTGTCACATGCTTCCTTCCTGTTTATAACCAAATAGAGATGAACAACTTTGGGGCATGGAACAGAGCTCTGTGCTCCTAACCAGACTCTCAGAGGTCTAGTTTGCCTGGTCCACTCCCTCTCCATCCCTAGTACAGGTGAGGGTGGTCCTCCCCGCTAGTCCCTACAGCTATAGTAGGGTTCAGAGACCCCTTGGACGGCTTACCCGTGTCCTGGGGCTGGAGGGAAGCATGCAGACACCCACAAATGGTATCTTGCTGGGCACAGCCAGACTCCGTAATCCCCTGGTCTCACTGATGGGACAGTGAGACCCACTAGAACAAGCCCTGCAATCAGGTGCTGGGAGGGTCTTACTCACCCAGCTGGTGTAGGGCAGTCGCTGTTCAAGGGTCCTAAGCATGCAGACAGTGCCAGCTGTAGGCTCCTCTCTTGGTCCCCCCATCTAGCACTTATGTGTGTTAGTCACTCAGTCGTGGCCAACTCTTTGCAATCCCATGGACTGTAGCCTGTCAAGCTCCTCTGTTCATGGACTTCTGCAGGCAAGAATACTAGAGTGAGTAGCCATTCTCTTGTGGGTAACCATTCCCTTCTCCAGGGGATCGTCCCAACACAGGGATCAAATCCTGGTCTCCTGCATTGCAGGCAGATTCTTTATCATCTGAACCATCAAGGAAGCCCTCTTACCACCCCTTACTGAGCAGCTGCAGGACAGGGTCTAAGCAACCCCTTTCCTTGTTCCTCCTCCTCAGGTCTCCATCTTGGGTATATACCAAATGAATTCGAGTGCAGCAGGAAAGCAGTCATCTATAATATGAGACATGGGCTAAAACTTTGTAGATTCGATTTTCTTGGCTCTCATCCTGGTGATTCAAACATTTAGGGAAATGAACGTCATCAGCCCAGAGTTACATAAGCATTATACTTGTTTTAGCTGTTCTGCAAAACTAGACTCCTGACGACTTGGTGATGGCCCAGGAGACTTGTCATTCTCTTGGTCCTACTTCCTGGGAAATGAATGAAGTTGCAGCTTTAGGGCCCTCATTTGCATGGGTCTCTACCAGGTCCCTGGTAGGGCCCTGTAACATGTTCCCATGGTTACCTATAGTTTGTAAATTTTGCAAAAGTTATTGGTTATGAATTTAGTTTTTGCTCTCATCCTAAAAAACAAATTCCAAGTTGGTGCCTAATTTTGCATTATTTTGCTTCAAAAGGGCTTCCCAAGTTGTATAAACTTCAGACTGCACAATACTTAGACTCACCCCTGTTCCAAGGTCAATCCAGTTTCTAGCCCTTGTATAATTTCTTAGTTTTGGAGGCAATTGAGGACCTTTGTTTTTCTGGTTCTAAATGCATAGATGGCAGCTTGGAAGCAGAGACACAGAGACTTTCTTAACTAAAGAGGAGTACAAATGGGGACTTCTCTGGTGGTCCAGTAGTTAAGACCCTGGGCCTCTAGTGCAAGGGATGTGGGTTTGATCCCTGGTCAGGGAACAGGTCCCACGTGCCATGTGGCATGGCCTCAAAATTTTTTTAAAAAGTGGTTGTTCAGTTTCTCAGTCATGTTCAACTCTTTGCAACCCCATGGATTGCAACACGCCAGGCTTCCCTGTACTTCACTATCTCCTGGAGTTTGCTTAAACTCATGTCCATTGAGTCAGTGATGCCATCCAACCATCTCATCCTCTGTCACCATCTTCTCCTCCCACCTTCAATCTTTCCCAGCATCAGGGTCTTTTTTCCGATGAGTCGGCTGTTCACATCAGGTGGCCAAAGTATTGGAGCTTCAGCTTCAGCATCAGTCCTTCCAATGAATACTCAAGGTTGATTTCTTTTAGGACTGACTGGCTTGATCTCCTTGCTCTCACATTTAAAATTAAAAAACAAAAAGAGGAGTAAAAATGGATGCTCAAATGGCAGTGTTATCCAGTCTCTGTGAACTTTAGGATTGCTGTTGGGAATCAAAGAACAGAACCAACACAGGCCACAGAAAGCATTCTGCCTAAAGAGGTGATGAATCCATGAGGTTTTAGGACAGAGCAGCTCCTTTTGGAGTCTGGATCTGAGTTTTAGGTCTTTGTTTCTCACAAGGACTCCATTGGAAAAGGATCAAGGCTTTGTGAACTATTTTTGAGCTTCTATGTGACATGAGGTCTGTCCACTTCTTTTATCAGCAAGGAAGGGTTGAGAGCCTCCTTTTGCAGTGATTTTTTTTTATTTTGGTAATATCAGAATCACAAAGGGAACAAAGCATGATTTAGCACAAGTCTGCCTGGCCTAAGGAATCCTGACAGGTTAAAATCCAGATGAAAAACAATTCCTCCAAGCAAGCCTGGTTATGCCTCTCACATAAGGAGTCTGCATTACAGAAGATTTACAGTAACAGTCCTTTTGACAGGAGGCTCTCCTGAGCAGCCTATAAAATCCAGTATGATCCTTAAACATGGGATTTGCACAGGGCTCATCCGGGGCATCCATTGAGAGGTGATAAACCTAAATGAATTATTTCACTTTGGCAGTTTCTGGGAGGTATTACCTGACAGACGAGAGCCTTGTGGTTTTGAGGGAAGCTGAATTCTTATGAAGATAATTTATACCCAAAGGGATCATAAGTGAGAAAACTGAAAAATTATATAAAGGTATAAAAAGCATCGTTTGGAAAGCAGATAGAAGTATCATTGGATTTCTCTGGCAGCCATGTTTTCAAGGTCAAGACTGTTCTTCTGGATGGACAAGGAAAGCTGGTTTTCTCATTCTGGTTTTTCAGACTCCTCACTTGTTTGCATATCATCCATGATATAGCTGTAGTATAAACAACTTGAGCATACTTGCTCTGTTTTTTGCTAACTAGTTAGGTGATTCTGCAAAGGTCATTCACTTCTTTGGCTTTCATATGTTACTCAGGATAATAGTAATTCCAACTCTTCCACAAAGGGGCCGTTAGTGAGGATTTAATGAGATGATATATTATATGATATTGTTTATCTATAGGCTATCTGTTTATTCAGTTATCTATAGGCTGTCTGTTAATTCAGTTTAGAATTAAACTGAAGGTAATATTTCAGCGTTCTAATAGTTTACAAAATAATTAAGTAGAATCTATTGATCACTTCCTAAGTCTTTGGGGACTCTGTTAAAAGCTGTTGATTTAAAAAATAATTGTTGCTTCCATTTTGATTGGAAACTATTAACAGATCGCCTGCTACTTGGTCTGTGTTCTATAATATCTAAGGGCAGCAGATGTTACGTAGATATTCTGTATATCATCAGAGCTTCTGTATGAGGACCATGGGCAGATCTTTCTGCCTGGTTTTCGGGCTAGCCTCAACTTTGCCTCATTGGCCCTGAGAATTGCATAACTGATGAGGATGACCATATCATGTCAACTTTGAGAAAAATCAGAGGCAAAACGTTGGCCCACCCATGGCAGATAATCAAGACCAGATGAGAAGCTTTTCACTTTTTCTGAAGAGTCCTCCTTTTTGGCTTTATCTTTCTACTCTTGTTTTCTTCTTTTTCTCTATTCAATTTCCATTTCATTTTATTTCATTCTTCCATGTCTTTATAAGCCATGTTAGAATCTTTTATAATGTAGGGCGCACTTAATAAATAAAGGAGTAATTATAACAGAGATGAAATAAGAAGATTAAAGGAAAATTGCAGTGGAATTCTCTAGGCAAAGGAATAAATGGTTCCAGTGGTAGCAATTCATCTGCACTTGTCTCAGCACTGTCCAGACCACTCAAGAAAAGCAATTACATTTAAAGGTAGAAAATTTTAAATTCCAAAGTGTTCATATTTGAAACCATAGAATTATTTGATTTCAAATAAGACCTGAGTTTGTGTGGGTCTACATTCTCTATAAGCAGTCACTTTCACAACTTTCAGGCATACTGCCTGGAATGTCTTTATGTGCACTTTGTAGTTCTTGTTACATAAAGAATGAAGCTGATAAAAATTGATGAGGGTAAAAATACCAAATTATTCTTTGGACCCCAAGCAGCCCAGACCTACATGGTCCTACCAGCTACCGCACCCTTCCTTGCTGGTTATCTCGTCTACCCTGCTAAGGGTGTACATTAGTCAGAATACCCGCCGTTGACACAGCATCCTCCCCCATGTTCATGTCCCATCCAGCTCCACTCTTCATCCCTGGTCCTTCTTTTCCTACAAGCTCCTTCTCCTATCCTCTCTCACTTTCTTCTCTAGAGCTCCTTGTTAATTTTCCTGAGAGTACAATTTGTGTTCTAAAATAACTCCTCAACATCCTCCTTGTACCAAATCCTAGATTACTCTTGACAACACATATCCCCAGGGCATCATTCAAAAGGAGGCAGACCATCCTTTGACCTCCATCATGTACCCTTAAGAGTCTCACTAGACCTATTGTATAGCAGCTCTCAAAGGGTGGTCTATGGACTCCTGGGAGTTCCCAAGACCATATCCCATGAGACCAAAACTATTAATATTTTAATAATAATAATACTAAAGACATTATTTGCTTCTTCAGCCACGTTGACACTTACACCCATGGTGCAAAAGCAAATGTGGATAAAACTGCTGGTACTTTGGTGTGAATCAATGCAGTGGCATTGAACTATACTATTGGTATTTGTATTCTTCACAACTACACACTCAAAGTTTTTATTTAAAAAAGGAAAAGGAGTGCAATAAATAAAAACACCAATTTTACTTCAGAATGTCCTTGATGAAGCCATAAAAGTTGTTAATTTTTATCAGTCTTGATTCTTGAGCACATGCCTTTTAAATAATCTGAATAATGAAATGGGATGTCCATTTAAAGTCATTCTGTGGTGTATGAAAATACAATGGGTGACTTGAGAAAATGTTTTAGGATGCTCTAAGCTGCACTAGGGAGGCATGGATTGGGAGTTTAGGATTAACAGGTTGCAAACTATTATATGGGCTTCCCCGGTGGCTCAATGTGTAAAGAATCCACCTGCAATGCAAAAGCCCCAGGAGACACAAGTTCAGTCTCTGGGTTGGGAGGATCCCCTGGAGGAGGAAATGGGAACTGACCCCAGGATTCTTTCCTGAAAAGTTCCATGGACAGCGGAACCTGCTGGGCTGCCATAGGGTCTCAAAGAGTCGGACATGATGGAAAGACTAAGCACAAACAAGAAACTCTTATACATAGAATGGATACAAAACAAGGTCCTATTGTACAGCACAAGAAACTGTATTCAATATCCTAAATAAACCATAATGGAAAAGGATATGAATAAGAATGTGTATATATATACATATGTATATATATGTATAACTGAATCACTTTGCTGCACAGCAAAAATTAACACACCGCTATAAATCAAGTATACTTCAATAAAATAAACTGAAAAATAAAACCTCAGTTCTTTAGGATCCTCTATCATTTATTTATGTGTGTGAAGAAGTCCAGAAACTAGAGTTTGAGATCACTGCTATAGAGCTTTATGCAAACCAGTGGCTAAAACAAGATTAATTGTTGAGGAAATGAATTTGTTGGGTTTGTGGGGTACCAGGCTGGAAGAAACCGGCAGCCAGAGGACAGAAAAATATTACCGTGTCCCTGGTGGGAACCTGGGCATCAAAGCCATAGACGATTTGCTGTAAAAGCAGGTGGAGGACCCCCGGGACTTGCGCTGATCAAGTCACCGCTTTGCCTAAGGATACACCTGGCACCTTCACTGAGTTGGACCTGCCTCTCACCAGTTTGGTCTGGCGTCCTGCTGCCTTAGCAAATGAAATGCTTGTCATGTCACCAGTGGAGAGAAATAGAGATGACCAGCAAATTCCCAACGCTTGGCCAATTGTCACCCTCGACACTGCAAGTGCTCAAAAGACCTGTGCAGAGTGGACAAGCCAAGTGAATGTTGGTTGCTTATTATTATTATCATTGTAGAAGTGGGCTCCAGATGGCCCAGTGAAAACCCTGGTCTCTGAGCTCTGGGACACACCCCAGGTCTGGTGGAAGACTTCCTTTTGTTTTTGGTCTAAGCCCAAAACAAGACATAACAAAGAACCTTCTGTCACCTCCCATCTCCAGCTTGCTGCCTGGAGCCCTCTTTGGAGAAGTAGTGGAGAAAACAATTGAGTCATCACTAACATCTGATATTCATGTCACCCCTGCCCTAAGCCTGAAGCCTGGCCTCCTCCATTCCTTCCTCCTAATTCAGGCTCTTGAGGCCAAACAGCTGAGGTGTGAAGCATAAAAAAGATATATAAAACAAAAAGTAAAGAATTAGACTCCAAGGAAAAAACATCTCCCCATTCAAGGTTGGTCTTAACACCTATGTTGAGGTCCTAGCTTGGGGGTGAGGGTAGGGGCAGGATAGGAAGGAAACTCCTAGACTGGAGTTTCCAGTCTAGAAACTCCTAGAGCCACAAAGACGACCTACAGATTTTGTCCTAAAAGATAGAGATAAAAGCTTTCAATTTAATTCCTTCCTTTCCTGAAAAGTCTCAAATTAATCAAACCGCCATCTTGGATTTTGCCTGGTGAGACTGTTTCCTCTTGCAAGGAACCAGAAAGCATTTTATTCACCAGGATACTTGTTCAGGAAGACACAGTAGTTGGGTGGTGGTGGTGGGGGAAATGCCTTAAAAAGCCCCCTGGGGAGGCTTCCCTGCTGGGTCAGTGGTGAAGAATCCACCTGCCAATGCAGGAGACACTGGTTCGATGCCTGGTCCAGGACCATCCCACACCCTGCTGAGCAACTAAACCTGTACACAACAACTATTGATCGTGTGCTCTAGAGCCCGGAAACCGAAACTGACTGAGCCAAGCCCGTGCTCACCAACAGGAGAAGCCACTGCAATAAGAAGCCTGAGCACTGCAATTATAGAGTAGCCCCTGCTCGCTGCAACTAGAGAAAAGCCCGCACAGCAATGAAGATACAGCACAGTCAATAAATAAGTCAATAAAAATTTTAAAGACTTTATAAATAAATAAATCAAAAGAAAGCCCCCTGGGACTCGTGACTGAGGCCCCCCAGCCTGGGAGTTGGCTCATCCCAAGGGTTGAGATTGGAGAATAAAAACTACCCAAGGAACAAACAAGGAAAGATTTCCATTTTGTTCTTGCTAGAGAAAGAAGAGTAAGAACAGAGCCTGAAAAGGGAAGAGAGAACCCCTCAAATATCTCCACAAATGTCATGAGACTGGAAAAAAAAATAAAGTTGTTTTGAAAAGGAGTATAATGGCATTACATGAAATCATCTGTGTGAAACTTCTGAAAATTGTAAAGCACGACAGAATGTAAAAACTCTTTTATTCAATTTAAATAATGTGAAAAAAATACTTTAAAATAAAGTTTCCCCATTCATGACATTCAAATTCTTTTTTAAAAAAAATTGCCATGGCCGTGTTTCAACAAACATCCTTATATCTAAACAAACAAACAAACAAAAAGCTAATACATGCATGCAAAAAAAGAGAACAACTATACAGACATGAGTCAAAATGAGAGGGACTGTGGTGGGCCATGGGCTTCCCCCGAGACTCAGTGATAAAGAATCCACCTGCAGTGCAGGAGTCACAGGAGACACAGGTTCAATCCCTGGGTCAGGAAGATCCCCAGGAGGAGAGCATGGCAACCCACTCCAGTGTTCTTGCCTGGAAAATCCATGGACACAGGAGCCTGGTGAGCTACAGTCTACAGGGTCACAAAGAGTCAGACAACTGAAGCAACTTAGCACAAATGCAATCATGGTCGGCAACACAATGGAGAATCTCAGAAATGGGCAGCAGCCTTTGGAAGGATCACAAGCCTTGGTCTTGAGGGTCTGAGACCAGTTCACTTGGTTGTGCAAGAGGCAGGAAGACCTTGCCGGACATCCGAGTCCCTCTTCCCATGCAGCTTCGGAGGGCAGTGGTTCTCTCACCTTACATCACCTTGTCGATTCTCTTAGATGTGGTCACACAAGAGCCTGGGGTAGCTTATTGCTCTCCATCTCTTGCTTTTATTAATGCAGGAATCTAGCAGGGTAATTACTGATGTAATTGAAAGCATCTCTGTATTCTGGTTCTGGCTCTGCCAGCAACAGCCTGTGTGACCATGGGCAGGTCCTCATCTCTTCACACCTCAGGGTCCTGATTTGTAAAATGATGGAGTTGAGAAGGGAAAGGCTGAGTTAATTATCTCTTAGGTCCCTTACAAATGCAAATGCAGTGAATCTTGCCGTATTAATCTTTCATGATCTTCATTCCTACTTGAACTCACCCTTATGACAAAATATCCTTTACGGTAGAAATGAAAGAATCAACCATTTTTTAAAATACAAGTTATTTCCTTAGTGGCTATTTCTCCATTAAGAACACAGAGTATCTTAACATGCACTGTTTTTGTTTCTCATAATAATCTTTTTTTTGAAGCTAAGAGGAACCAGATAGATGGTGTTCATATATTTTTTTTTTAGTTTTCCTTTAATGTCTTATGGGTGTTCTCTTATTTGTGTCTGCCTGCCTGTCACCTAGATTATTAGATCATTGAGAGTTGGAACAAAATGATTCTCACTTCTGTATCCTCCTAAAACTCAGAGACTATCCTTTGTACAAAGTAAGCATTGAATAGATATTTGTTCAGTTGAATTGAAGTTTGTATCAAACCGAAAATTTTTAATTATTGCTTTGTGATAGGCTTGGTGGTTCTGCAGGAATAAACTAATTCACAAATCTCAGTTTAATACAGTAGAGAGTTCATTTCCTTTGTTGAGGCAAGGTCAGCTATGTGGGGTGGGATTTGGGAAGAAGGTGTTTCTGCCCCACAGAGCCACTCAGGAACCCGGGCTGAGGAGAATCCTATTCTGACTCTCCTACCGTCTGGAGCACATGGCATCTTCAGGGAAAGAGGCTGCAAATTTTCTAAAGGGCTTTCCTGCCTCTGTACCCATTTCATTGGCCAGAACTAATCACATGGCACTGCCTGACTAGTAGAAAAGTGTTAGTGTTTGGGGTCATGTGAGCTCTTATATTGGAGAAGGCAATGGCACCCCACTCCAGTACTCTTGCCTGGAAAATCCCATGGACGGAGGAGCCTAGTAGGCTGCAGTCCATGGGGTCGCTAAGAGTCGGACACAACTGAGCGACTTCACTTTCACTTTTCACTTTCATGCATTGGAGAAGGAAATGGCAACCCACTCCAGTGTTCTTGGCTGGAGAATCCCAGGGATGGGAGAGCCTGGTGGGCTGCCGTCTATGGGGTCACATAGAGTCAGACACGACTGAAGCGACTCAGCAGTAGCAGCAGTAGCAGAGCTCTTATATTTTTAGGCAAGAACAGTGTCCTCAAACTTGACGATCACTAGCAATGTCGACCACACGCTTCACTCAGTAGATCTAATATTTTGGAGATAGTGGACTCCTTTGAGAACCTTTGACGGTTATGATACCCATCCCAGAAACACACACATCTGTGTTGAAACACTCAACATAATTGTCAGTTTGTCATGCATTTCCAACTCCATTCACTTATTTCCTATGAATCCCTGGACCCAGATTATGAACTCTATGACAGAATCCACATGTTTAACATGTGGATGTTTAACACCTGGTAACAGATCAACAGGTGAAAAAAATATGTTACAGTGTTCTGTTTGACTTTTATATTAGGAAGAGCCTATTTATTTACTTGCTCATTTGTTTTTGTCAGATCTGGCATTGTACCAGATATGTGATCAATGGATTTTTCTCTGTGTTTGTTTTTATCAGGAGAAATTTGAGGGTCTGTTCCGGACTTACGATGACTGTGTGACGTTCCAGCTGTTTAAGAGTTTCAGACGTGTCCGAATAAACTTCAGCAATCCCAAATCTGCAGCCCGAGCCAGGATAGAGCTTCATGAAACCCAGTTCAGAGGGAAAAAGTTAAAACTCTACTTTGCCCAGGTAAGATTATTCCTTTCCAGAGTTACTCCATCTGCCCTACATTGTCTTTTTACCTTTTCAAAATGTAAATGAGGCCCTTGCTACTTTCAGATTGCTTTGTAGACTATGATTAGTTCACTAAAAATAAATTTATATCATGATTCCCAGGCCGGGACAGCATAGTGGTTTAGAAAACAGGCTCTGAGTGCCCACGACAGCCTGGGTTCTAATCTAGGCAAGTTATATAACCTCACTGGGCCTCAGTTTCCCCATCTGTAAAATGGGGATGATGACATACTTCTTACACTATCATGAGGATTAAATGACTTATTATGTGTTAAAGTGCTTAGCATTTGGTAAATAAATGCCCAATAAAGACCAGCTAATACTTGTAATAAGAATGGGCTCATCACAGCTACTGGAGACAGAAATGTTTAATGGGTCCAGGGTTTCCTCTGGAGTAATAAAAATACTTTGAATCTCGATAGGAGTGGTGATTGCACAGCACTGAGCGTAGACTAAATGCCACCAAAATGGTTCAATTTAAAATGGCTTAATTTCAAGTTATGTGAATATCACCTCAATTAAAAGAGAAAGAGAGAGGAAGGGAGAGAAATAGATAGAAAGAAAGAGGATATGAAGGAAGGATGGGAAGGAGGGGAGGGACACAGAGGGGAGAGAAAGAAGGGAAGGAAAGGAAAGGTCTGGAGACCAGCAGCATCAGCATCACCTGGAAATTTGTTAGCAATGCGGGTTCTCTGGCCCTGACCCCATCAACTGACTCAGAAACTCCAGGAGTGGGGGTCAGCACTCTGTCTTAGTAAGCTTCCCAGGTCATTCTTATGCAGTTTAAGGCTGAGATCCACTGTTTTAAGAATCAAGTAAGATAACTGAGTGGTCAGTAGTCATTATTATTGCAGCCTGGTTCATTGGTTCATTTGTCACAGGCTAAAGGCCAGGCTCTGCATCTCAGTGGGACAGCACGGCATATCCGAGGCCAAAATAATGTGCCTTCATTTCTCTCATGTTTGAAAGGTTCAGACTCCAGAGACAGACGGAGACAAACTGCATTTGGCTCCACCACAGCCTGCCAAACAGTTCCTCATCTCACCCCCTGCCTCTCCGCCCGTCGGCTGGCAGCCCATCAGCGATGCCACACCAGTCCTTAACTATGACCTCCTCTATGCCGTGGCCAAACTAGGACCAGGTAAGCTCTGGGGCCCTTTCTGGAAATAAACATTTGGCAGCCGCTTAGAAAAGTCAAACAAGATGAACCATCCTAAAATCCTGGGTTCTTTGTAACATCTGCATTTCTTTTTTTCTCATATTTTTTTTAAAAATGTGAATTTATATATTTATTTTTGGCTGCGCTGGTTCTTTGTTGCTTTGTGGGCTTTTTTGTAGTTGTGGTGAAGCAAGGCTACTCTCCAGTTGCAGTGGGAGGGCTTCTCATTTCAGTGGCTTCTCTTGTTGCAGAACACAGGCTCTAGGGTGCAAGGGTTTCAGCACGTGGGCTCAGTAGTTGCGATTCCCGGGCTCTGGAGCACACGCTCAATAGCTGTGGCACACAGGCTCAGTTGCTTCTCAGCATGTGGGATCTTCCAGGACCAGGGATTGAACCCATGTGTCTCCTGCATTGGCAGGCAGATTCTTTACCGCTGAGCCACCAGGGAAGTCCAACATCTGCATTTCTAATGAATTTATCTCTGTACGTAGACAGCCAGAGGGATGATGAATGAAAACGCAGCATCAGACTTTGTACCTGTTCAAAAGCAATTCAGGAACTGGCACTAAAATGTCAGTCCCAGCTTCTCGATTGCAATGCAGATATTTTAAGGTTGCAAAACAGGCAAAATGAGTTCTACCAGCTGGCACAAGGCTTCTAGACTGTGCAACCTTGTTTTACTGCTGCCACAGTATGCCCAGAAATCCTTGGCTACAAAGCAATCTACCTGCAAAGTGACACCTCTAAGACCCCCAGGGAAGCCAGTCACATTAGCCTCTAACTTTAGAAAAAATCTATGGTCATTTTGTTCCAATGTTGGTACCTGGAGCTTGGATGCTCTCATTTTCACTGTGGCGCAGTATTCCACTGGGCAAGTCCACAGCCACTAGGCATTCATCCACTCTCCTGCTGATGGCCGATCAGATGGTTTCCAGTTTCTTGCCATTACAATCCAAGCTGTAGTTAATATTCTTGTATGTATTTCTTACACACTTGTCCAAAAGCTTATGTTTTTATAGCTAGAATTGATACTGTCCTCAGTTTCAGCTGATGGTGCCACCTTGTACTCCAAAGTAGTTTTCCTATATTACAGCAAGAGGGGAAATGGTGGTAATGGGTGGGCCACAACCACTGGCAGCTGAGCTTTTAAGCACTGAAGATCTGAAAGTAAATAATAGTCATTGTGCCTGCTCTCTGTACTGGTGGTTCCCACAGTGTGAAAGGGGGCTGAGTGCACACCCCAGAAATTCTAATTTAATTGATTTGGAACAAATCAAGCATCAGTACTTTTTTAAAAAATCTCCCCAGGTGATTCTGATGTGCAGATGAGTTTAAGAACCATTGGTAGCTAAATGCCAGGGATGATAAATTTATAAGTTCTTATCAGTATTTCTTAGATAAGGAAAACATTTGGCATTAGTATCTCTCACCCCAGAAATCTCAAGTTTTAATAACATATGTGGGTTTTCATGGTGGCTCAGACGGTAGAGTCTGCCTGCAATGCCGGAGACTAGAGTTTGATCTGTGGATCAGGAAGATCCCCTGGAGAAGGGAATGGCTACCTACTCCAGTATTCTTCCCTGGAAAATCCCATGGATAGAGGAGCCAAGGAGGTTACAGTCCTGGGGTTTCAAAGAGTCAGACATGATTAACTTGACTTTCACTTTCACTTTAAAAAAATTGATTGTTGCATACACTGTAATTTAAGAATCCTGAGTATGAGGGTGACCCACTGTCTTGGTGCCCTCAGACTTAGGGGATTCCTGGGAACTTGTGATGTTAAAACCAAGACATTCCCAGGCAATTCAGGAAAAGCTGATCATTCTACTGGGTCTTCAGATTGATATGAGGCTGATGTGATGACTAATTACTCCCTGCCAGAGAATTACTGGCTGTCCCATGTGTGTCCTTAAAGTTAGATTACAGCACTTGCAACAGCAGTGTCTTTGGGGAGTTTCTTTGTAATCACTGTCTAGTCATTCAGCTTCTCGGAGCCTTTAAAATAGCTATTGGTTTCAACTACTGAGAAGCAGGAGGTACCCAACCACCAAGATAGGCTGATAAGAGAAGTAATCATAAGGGAGATGTCTGTGGAATGTGATTTCCTTGAAAGTCTGGTCCACATACAGGAATTCCAAGCATATGCACTCCCATCCCATGACTCTCTCCCAAGAGAGCTGTGTGTGTGATATGTGCAGATGTTGTAGAGTATGTGAAATAAATCAGGTCTGCTGAAGTCAAGCCTGTGACCCATTTCCCCCAGTCATTTCAGGATACTTTATTTTTCAATTTAATTTTATTTATTTATTATTTTTGGCCGTGCTGGGTCTTCATTGCTGCACACGGGCTTTCTCTAGTAGCAGTGGGGACTACTCTCTAGTCGCGGCGTGCAGGCTTCTCATTGCGGTGCCTCCTCTTGTTGTGGAGCACGGGCTCTAGGGTACTCGGCTTCAGTAGCTGCAGCCCTGGGCTCTGGAGCACAGGCTCAGTAGTTGTGGCACAGGAGCTTAGTTTCTCTCAGCATGTGGGATCTTCCCGGACTAGGACTCGAACCCAGGTCCCCTGCATTGGCAGGTGGATTCTTAATCACTGGACCACCAGGGAAGTCCCACTCAGATCACTTTAAAAGCAGGACCATGGAAGCTGCTGTCCTTCAAGCTGCTGGTTTGACTGCCAAGATTTTAACAAGAACACAGTTGAACATCTTGTGCAGCTGTTTTGAATGTTAGCAAACAGAGCTCTACATAGAATCACTGAGGTCTTGGCTAGAGGGCCTAGGGATTCCCAGGTAGGGTTGGTGGTAAAGAATCTGCCTGCCAATGCAGGAGACTCAAGAGATGCAGGTTCGATCCCTGGGTCAGGAAGATCCCCTGGAGAAGGAAATGGCAACTCACTACAGCCTTCTTGTCTGGAGAATCCCATGGCCAGAGGAGCCTGGCAGGCTACAGTCCATGGGGAGACAAAGAGATGGACATGGCTGAGCAACTGCGCACACTTAGAGGACCTAGGGGGTCACTGCCAACTTGTGTTTCACAGGAGGGGAACCTGAGGCCCTGAGAGGGAAGCAGGAATGACTCGCCAGTGACGGGACCAGGGCCCCACGGCAGTACTCTTCCTATTTCACTCTCTATAAAGGAGGCCCAGGCTAAGTCAGACATTCAGATCCCAGCTGGCCTCAGGTCCTCTCACTTGGAGCCTGTAATCCAGTAAATTCAAATCATTTCTAATCTAGGGCCATAAAGAAAATTGATTTATAGTTAATGTTCACAGAGCATGATGCAAAAGAAAGACAAGGGGAAGTCTCAGACCACCTCACTGGCTCCTGGAGCTGAGTCCCTGGTCTGAGGCCATGGCCGGGGACCAGTGTAACCTGGGACTGAGAGAGGCAGGAGTGGAGGCAGTGGGATCAGGCCTCGGAAAGGATGCTCACAGAAACTGGTACAGAGGAGCAAGGAAGTAGGAGGAAAATGACCTTAAAGAGACAGAAAAAAAGAGGGCTTCTTTTTAGAATTGTGAATAATTTATCAATAGTGTTAAAAATGCTTGCCTTTTGCCTTAATTTTACGGCTTAACCTGTGACCGTCACCTTCCCTTTGGTTGTTGTTGTTCAGTCGCTCAGTCGTTTCCGACTCTTTGCAACCCCATGGCCTACAGCACACAAGGCTTCCGTGTCCTTCACTATCTCCTGGAATTTGCTCAGACTCATGTCCATTGAGCCGGTGATGCCATCCAACCATCTCATCCTCTGTCGTCCCCTTCTCCTCCTGCCTTCAATCTTTCCCAGCATCATATCTTTCCCAATGAGTCCACTTTTTGCATCAGGTGGCCAAAGTGTTGGAGTTTCAGCTTCGGCATCAGTCCTTCCAATGAATATTCAGGGTTGATTTCCTTTAGGATGGACTGGGTGGATCTCCTTGCTATCCAAGGGACTCTCAAGAGTCTTAAATTTACTTCACTAAGTAAATCTACCAGCTTTGAAGTACCCTGCTGTGCAGTCAACACAGACATAGGCTCTGTTAATATCCCCATTTTGCAGATCAGACCACTGAGCAGTAGAGGGGTGAGTGCCTTTGCCCAAGGTGACACAGCTGGTTGGAGGCAGAGACAGATGTCCCTGGCTCTTCTGACCACCACTTGGCCCGATCCAATGGCCTCTACTGAGGATCCTGGCTGCCTGGGTGGGCTCTCTGCTCTGAAACAGCCAGAACATTTAGCCCAAATCTGCATTGACAGTCACCTCTAACACCATCGTAACTTCCAGAAAGGCTGACCCAGAGCCTGGTAAGTGTGTAAATGAAGGCCTGTGTGCTGTGTGTGCAAGAGTGAATAAGGAGGGTCTCCTGCTCTTTACAGTTGACTGACACCATGTCCCATAGAACAGCTGCAGTTTGGGTGTCTTCTCTTTCTCTTTTTCTCCATTGTTTGTCAGCAGTTTAAGGTTGTTTCTCTTCATTTCGTTATCCACATGTCCTTTTCCCGTGTCCTTAAGGCTTCTACACTCCACACAGATAACCGATTTATATCCAACAACTGAACTGAAAATCTCACACAGATTCTAGTAGAAGCCTGGGCCTCTGGCCGCCGTTTCAGCTGCAGTGATGAGAGAGCAGGACCACACACCGAGTCCCCCGACCCACACCTCTGCCCCCTCCCCAACCAGGTGCCATGGCCGGGAACTACTTCGGTTTCCTGCCACTTTCCACTAATGCTCACTTCCCCTTCTGGTAATTTTCTATTGTTCATCTTTCTGTCTCCCCTGCTTTTTTGAGGGGAGAATGCATGTTTTATTCATTTTGGTATTCCCAGTGCCTGATAGCAGTTTGCACATAGTAGATGCTCTATAAATACTGAATGAATGAATGAATGAATGAGACCTATTACCCACCACTGCCCACCCCTCCCCCCACCCACAGAGATAATTTCTTCACTGGCAAACTGTTGCTGTTTTATGGCTTTAGCCAGACTGAGTCAGGCAGCACTAAATTAATGTTTTCTCCACCAAGAGGACTTTTAGCATTTCCATTTAGAAAAAAAAAAAAAAGATTTCGTAAAATTCATTTTTAATCCTTAGGCAGAATCATTTCAGTAACAAATTATAAGTCATTCCACGTTAAGGATGACTACCTTAGTTCCAGGAGTAGAGACATAAATTAGAATGCGAGCAAAGCAACTCAAATGATCAAAGGAATGGAGTTTTGCTTCCTTCCGAGGAGTGACTAATGGTGCTAAATTGGTCCAGCTGAGTGACTGAGAAGGGATGCAGAAATCCAAGGATGCTGAGGAAGAGTCAGTCTAAAGAAAGAGCATTTCAGAGCAGGGGTCTGGAATCAGATGGCCCTCGGGTCCAGGATCACTGGCAAACCAGCTGGCTTGTGGAAGCTTTGACACGTGTAGCTGCCGATGGAAGGCAACACCGTGTTATTTAGACCCTTTCATGGAGGGTAAATGGGAGAGGGAGGACACGGGTCTTGCCTCAGACAGAAAGGGACAAAACGTCACCTTGTTCTTGAAGAAAGAAACACCAGTGACTCTCTTCCAGAGAGGGACAAGTCATGCTCCCCAGAGCTTCTAAAGAGGCTCTTGAAACAAGCATGGTGGGAACAGTGCAATCACAAAAGGACCGTGATCAAACCCAAGCTTGTGGGTTTCCCTTGAAATCCTTAATGGATTTCGGTGTGAGCCCGGGGCCACCTAACAGTGGGGAAGCATCTCTTTGTTCTGTTTGTGATAGTGAGAATAGGATCATAGTCTGGAAAATAGGAGAGGCACAATTTCAAACATTTTTAACCACTGTCTGCATGACCATATGTTCTGTTTTTCATCCAGAACAGAAAGTAAGTAAAATAGATAAATTAGGGGAAAAAATTTAAACAGAAACAATGGCTAAAACTGATATATGGGGCTTACTGTGTGTCAGGCACTGTTCTAAACACCTTACCATATAGATTATCTCATTTAACGTTCGCAGCGACTCTACAAGAAGGTGTTGTTATTCTCCTCATTTATACAGCTGGGGAACGTGAGGCACAGAATAGCTAAGTAATTTGCCAAAGGCTGCACAGCTGGTAAGTTAAAATATGTCCCTCTGACCCTGGTGAGACACAGAAAGGATCAATGGAGCCAACACCCTTGCCTCAAGGAGTGCAGAGTTTGAACAACCAGGGAGATCTCTTGAAAAACAATATTATTTCTCTAGAAGCAATTCCAGATTGTTGCAAAAGGATATTTTAAAAAATACAGGACAACTTAGACATTTTGTTTCTTTAGAATTCATTTCTCTGCTTATTGGCACTTCCTAAAGCATATGCAGGGCCTTGGCTCTTTAAGGCGAGTTTGATGTTTTCCTCTAATGTCAAGCAGGACGTGTGGATCAGATTCACCATACTCTGTTCTTTTTAAAGGACAGGTCTATATAAAACAGAAGAAGCTTTCTATGCAGATCAAAATTGCAAGAGGAGTATCACACCAGTCCGAATAGCCATCATCAAGAAGTCTACAAATAGTTAATGCTGGAGAGGGGATGGAGAAAAGGGAACCCTCCTACGCTGTTGGTGAGAATGTAAATCGGTGCAGCCACTATGGAGAACAGTATGGAGGTTCCTTAAAAAACTAAAAATAGAACTACCGCATGCTCTAGCAATCCCACCCCTAGGCATATATCTGGAAAAGACAAAAACTGTAATTCAGAAAGACACAGGCCTCCAATGTTCATAGCAGCGCTATTTACAATAGCCAAGAAACGGAAGCAATCTAAGTGTCTGTCAACA
Organism: Bison bison bison; assembly: GCF_000754665.1. NCBI lineage: Eukaryota > Metazoa > Chordata > Mammalia > Artiodactyla > Bovidae > Bison > Bison bison. The sequence goes on from NW_011495047.1 coordinate 5,393,372, forward strand.
GATGAATGAATGAAAAAGATGTGGTATAGAGATACAATGGAATATACTCAGCCATAAAAAAGAATGAAATAATGCCATTTATGGCTACATGGATGGACCTAGAGATGATCATACTCAGTATAGTTAGACAGAGAAAGACGAACATTATATGATTTCACTTATACATGAAATCTAAAAAAAAATGATACAAATGGAATTACAAAAAAGAAACTCACAATGACTCACAGACATTGAAAACAAACTTATGGTTACCAAAAGGGGAAGATTGGAGGAGGGATAAATCAAGAATTTGGGATTAACAGACACACACTCAGTTCAGTTGCTCAGTTGTGTCCGATTTGTTGCAGCTCCATGGCCTGCAGCATGCCAGGCTTCCCTGTCCATCACCAGCTCCCGAAGCTTGCTCACACTCATGTCCATCCAGTTGGTGATGCCATCCAACCATCCCATCCTCTTCTCCTCCTGCCTTCAATCTTTCCCATCAACAGGGTCTTTTCCGATGAGTCAGTTCTTCGCATCAGGTTGCCAAAGTATTAGAGTTTAAGCTTCAGCATCAGCCCTTCCAATGAATATTCAGGACTGATTTCCTTTAGGATTGACTGGTTTGATCTCCTTGCAGTCCAAGGGACTCTCAAGAGTCTTCTCCAACACCACAGTTAAGAAGCATCAAATCTTTGGTGCTCAGCTTTCTCTATAGTCTAACTTTCACATCCATACGTGACTACTGGAAAAACCATAGCCTTCACTAGACGGACCTTTGTTGGCAAAGTAATGTCTCTGCTTTTTAATATGCTGTCTAGGTTGCTCATACCTTTTTTTCCAAGAAACAAGTGTCTTTTAATTTCATGGTGCTGTCACCATCTGCAGTGATTTTGGAGCCCAAGAAAATAAAGTCTCTCGCTGTTTCCATTTTTCCCTATCTATTTGCCATGTAGTGATGGGACCAGATGCCATGATCTTAGTTTTCTGAATGTTGAGTTTTAAGCCAACTTTTTCACTCTCCTCTTTCACTTTCATCAAGAGGCTCTTTAGTTCTTCTTGGCTTTCTGCCATAAGGGTGGTGTCATCTGCATATCTGAGGTTACTGATATTTCTCCTGGCAATCTTGATTCCAGCTTGTGCTTCATCCAGCCTGGCATTTCGCATGATGTACTCTGCATATAAGTTAAATAAGCAGAGTGTATGTGTGTAGCAGATATACACTACTAGATATAAAATAGATAAACAATGACTACTTAAAGCACAGTATTACAAGATTCTATAATCAGTATCTTGTAATAAAACCTAAAATGGAAAAGATTCTGAAACAGAATATATATATTTATACATATAAATTAATATAAATAATATATATAAATATATATAAATTAAAATTTATAATAATGTCCCTGGTGAATTTACAGAAGCCCAGAGTGTCCCTGGTGGCTCAAATGGTAATGGATCCACCTGCAATGCATGTGACCAGGGTTCAATCCCTGGGTCAGGAAGATGGGCTGGAGAAGGAAATGGCTATCCATTCCAGTATTCTTGCCTGGACAGAGGAGCCTGGCAGGCTCCAGTCCATGGGGTCGCAAAGGGTCAGACACAACTAAGCGACTAAGCACAGCAGACAGAACATCATTTATCAATGCCCTGGACAAAATAAGATGAGCTTTGTTCTGGTGGAGAATGAATTGGGTATTTTCTTTTGTTTATTTTATAATGCCTATTGTTCCTGACTCCAGAGAGAATATAGTCCTCTGTTCTTTTTGGATGCAAAACAAAACAGGAAAAACAAAACCCAGCCCAGCAAAACAGCTTATCTGCACTCATCAGCAAAATGGCAAATAGAGACGTTCCTGGCACTAGATGGGTGGTCAGTCAGAGGTGGGATGTAAAATGCCAGCCTGTTCTGCTCTCTAGGATGGTTCTGGAAGGTCAAGTTCATTGTCACTGGAAATGCCTGCAGGGAGAGATATGAAAAGTCATTGTCTGGTCCCTTTTTCCCTCCTGCTATTTTTAGCTCTTGTTAGAGAGATCAATTTTAGTTAACTGCAGAGGAGGGCTTAAAATCGTGCTCGAGTTTCAAGTACATTGGCTATATTTAGATTTTTTTTTCCAAATTCTTGTCCATCAAAACATGCTATGGTAAAGCAGTTTTGCTGGTTTGCTGCTCTGTGTACATTGTTTCTCCCCAAAGGGAAAAATAAATGTCATTAATTCATGTCACTTATAAGGAAGAAACATTTTCTATTCCAGGCTCATTGATTCTGAGGTAGAGAAAAATTCCATTTTTAAAATATAGATGAACACCTATATTTGGGGTACCAGTAGCATGACCATTATATAAGCCCCAGTTCTTGTTCAGCAATTGCTGTATTCTGATCACAGACATGGAAAGCAAATAAAACAGCCAGTCCCAGGGCTCCATTTAGTACAGTCTCTGCACGTCACCACCCCTCCATGGGAGGGATGCACGTTTGTGAGCCAGGGACATGCATTCCTAATTTTCCGCCTCCTTTGGAAGAATTTTCCCTGGGGGGAAAAATATGTTAAAATGGCTTATCTTGTAAGTATATATTCCACAATTATCCTCAATCATTACTGAGTAGCAATATGAAGTACTTCCTTTTCTTATTTCACAGGTAAAACATGCATATTGTAGAAAAACAGAAAAGACACAGAACCAAGACTTGGAAGTGGGTGCACATCCATAGTTATTCCCATGGCCAGACCCCTGATCCTGGGAAAGGAGGAACAGGGTGACCACTCCCAGGCCGGGGAAACTCCTGATTCTATGGCCAGGCACAGCGAGAGCACTCTTCTCTCCCCCACGTCTGCACTTTGCTCTCATCCCTGGAGCCCAAGCCCCACCCCACAGACTCCCGGGTTTCTCTTTACCTCCCCACCTTCTCCCTCTGTGGCTCCTTCGGTCCCTCACCTACCCCCAGGGTTCCACTCCTTTGCCCCAACCACTGATTCAGGGCCTCCGTCTGTGGTCCTCAGGAAGTGCCTCCAGGTCCTAAATGACTCAGGAGGGAATGAAGGTAAATGGCCCCTTAATCTAGTCTTAGAGGAAAACCCAAAGAAGATAAGCAAACTTTACTTTTTTTTAATGAAAGATAGTTAATTTCCAGTATTAATTTCAGGAGAATAGCATAATGATTCAGTTTTTTTTATAGATTACACTCCATTAAAAGTTATTACAAAATAATGGCCATAATTCCCTGTGCAGTTCAATATATCCTCGTGTGCACGCTAAGTTGCTTCAGTCATCTCCAACCCTGTGTATCCCTGTCGACCATAGCCCGCCAGGCTCCTCTGTCCATGGGATTCTTCAGGCAAGAAAACTGGAGTAGGTTGCCATTCCCTCCTACAGGGGATCTTCCCAACCCAGGGATCGAACCTGCATCTCTTGGCAGGCTGGTTCTCTACCACTAGCACCACCTGGGAAGAACCTCAGTATACCCCGATTTCTTATATATTTTATGCGTGTGGTTTGCACCTCTGATTCCCCTACCCCTAGATTGCGCCGCCTTCCTTCTCCCCACTGGAAACCACTGGTTTGTTCCCAGTATCAGTGAGTCAGTTTCTGTTTTGCTACACATTGTAAATGTATTTATTGCTTTATACATTCGTTTTTTCTTTACGATTCCACATATAAATGATATCATATAGTATTTGTCTTTGACATTTTCCTAAGCATAATATTGTCTGTGCCATTGCTCTAAATGGCAGAATTGTTCTATTTTATGGCTGAGTAATATTCATATATATATGTATATACATAGCAGCTGCATCTTTTTTATCTGTTGATGGGCGTTTGGCTTGCTTCCGCATCTTGTCTACTGTAAACAATGCTGTGTGAACACTGGGGGTTCGTGTGTCTTTTTGAACTAGTGTTTTTATTTTTTCTCAATAAATATCCAGGAGTGGAATTGCTGGATCTTATAATAGTCCTATTTTTAGTTTTTTAAGGATCCTCCAAACTTCCACTGTTTTCCATAGTGGATGCACCAATAATGAACAAAGATTCCCTTTTCTTCACATCCTCACCAACATTTGTTATTTGCAAGACCTTTTGATGATAGCCATTTTAGTGTGAGGCAAACTTTCTTTTACTGAAATGGAGCACCTCTGAGACCAAAACCATGGAATCGTTCCCCCTCTCTCCCCTCACTTCCCTCTCCCTCCCTTCACCCCTCCTCCGTCTTAGCAAAGACCACTTCTGTTCTCCTACCTTGAGAAGAGGCAGGCCTGAGGGTGGGGGTGGGTAAGGGAAAAGACCTCACATCTCTCATGTCAATATCTTTTCTTGCTGCTGCTAAGTCGCTTCAGTCGTGTCCAACTCTGTATGACCCTGTAGACAGCAGCCCACGAGGCTCCCCCGTCCCTGGGATCCTCCAGGCAAGAACACTGGAGTGGGTTGCCATTTCCTGCTCCAATGCATGAAAGTGAAAAGTGAAAGTGAAGTCATTCAGTCAAGTCCGACTCTTAGCGACCCCATGGACTGCAGCCCACCAGCCTCCTCCGCCCATGGGATTTTCCAGACACGAGTACTGGAGTGGGTTGCCATTGCCTTCTTTTCCTAACATGCACTTATTCCAGACCCGTTGAGGCAGGGAGATCCATGTGCAGCCCTGATGAACTCATCCCTAAACATCACAGGCAATGTCATGCTTTGCCATTCAGTGGACCTCCATTGGAGTCCTACCTCCACCACTTATGTGGGGACCTGGAGCAATTTGCTTCCCCCTCTGCACCTCTCTTTTTTTAATAAATGGTGATAATTTGACAAATTGCAAGCACATCATGCACGTGGAATAAGTCGTACTTGAAAAGGATGTAGCCCAGTGCCTGATATGTAGACACTATCAAATTCATGGTGGATGCCATGGTCATTCTTCTCTGAGCAGTATTGTTTAGCAGGGCGTCCTCAGAGATTTCTGGTTTCCTCCGCCTGTGCGTGAATTAAGGTATGTACAACACTTGAAACAGAGTCTACCGGGCAGGAAGAACGAGTTGCGTGTCCTTGCTGGTGGTGGTGGCTGTTCACATGCACTTGTTCTCGGGACTGCCAGTGAAATATTGGACTTGGTCTATGCTTTGCCTTATACCCTCTGCCCCCCAGGCTGAGGGCATTCTTTGACCAAAGCTGCTAGAGATCGAATTGCTCTCCGGGGATTAGTCCTGCCCGGGTCTGCCTACAGCAGTGTTCTCCCAAACTTAAGTATGAGCCCATGGAACCAGAAAGGAATCCAAAAAAATTTTTGCATAGGACTTCTCTCTCTGAAATTTCTCCTCCCTAGATTATTTTTTTTTAAAGCCCAAATCCCTCTTTCCACTTCTACTTAGAAAAGTGTTTCTTCACTCTCAGACTGATCTCCTGAAGAGATGACTAGCAAATAGCTGTAATTTGATTTGATGTTGTTTTGGCTATATCCCAGAGCTGTCGGATCTCAGTTTCCCGACTTGGGTTAGAACCTTTGCAACCTGGGCAGTGAAAAGGGTGAATTCTCACCGCTAGATCACCAGGGAATTCCCACAGCTGTGAGTTTTTAAAGTTTCAGTAAATCCCTCTGCCCTGGGTCATGTCCTCTTTGATTTTGTCAAAACTTCCCTAGTGGACCTGTGGTTAAGAGTCTGAACTTCCACTGCAGGGGGTGCGAGTTTCATCCCTGGTTGAGGAACTAAGATCCTGCATGCCTCGTGGCACAGCCAAAAAAAGACAAAACGTAGTATGTAGCTGTCAGTCAGGCTCCAACACGAAAAGAGGCATTTTCCTTGCTTTAGGATGATAGTTAAACCTCAGGATGTGAGTTTGAATCCAGCCTCCACCTTTTATTAGCTGTGTGACTTTGAGCAACTTTCTTAACCTCTCTGTGTCTTGGCTTCCTCAACCATAAAATCAAATTGTTGCAATCATCAAATGAGATAATCCATGTGAATCTACATATCCAGCCCTGGACATAGTATACGCTTAGTGTGTGTTACCTGCTTACTGTCACTTGACTTTCAAGCCATATCTCAGTCTACTGAAATGTAAGTGCCTATGTTAAGCTCCTAGCTCAGTGTTTCTCAATGTGATATTTTGGAACAGACAGTCCTACACATTGAGTCAACATTTACTCACATTTACTATACAAATGTGTAGAAAACTACACATTTAGCATCTTTGGGCCTCACCTATTAAATGCCAGTATCCACAGTCTACCCAGGCCCTATAACAGTCAAAAAAGAAAAATCCCCATCACATTTCCAGACACTTTTGAGAGTTTGGCTTACTTGATTGAGAAGCACACTATTTGCACCATGGTAGTATTTATCAAAGTCTCTCAGTCATGTCTGACTCTTTGCAACCCCATGGACTATAGCCAGCCAGGCTCTTCTGTCCATGGAATTCTCCAGACTCCTGGACTGGGTAGCCATTCCTAACCACTGGATCACCAGAGAGTCCCCTGGGTTTCACTATTAAGGAGCCCTCCATGACTGTCACTCAGCTCAGCCACCTTCTCAGCTTTAGCCTTTCATCAGAAACGAAGCTGGCATTATTTGTCTCATCTCCCTTATTTCTTATCTAACCCTCAGTGAGTTGTGAAGCAAACAGGGAAGAAGCAGGTGCCAGTTATTCGTCTAGACTGAATTTTAAGAATGGATGACGGCTTATCAAGGGGAATGCCAAGAGCATTTGCAGCGGGACCCTTGGACGCACAGCTAGGCTGTGCTGGGTGCTCAGTGGCACACTGCAGCCTGGATTAAAAGCTATTCATATTTGATTAAGAAGAAAACAGAAAATTCCAGGAGTAATATCATTCCAGGCGTAAAATCATTCCAGGCTTGCTCAGGCTGAAGAGACACTGCAAGCCCTCACCCCCTAATATTTTATTAATTGTAAATTTGGGACTAAAAATAACTGCATGTACTGGGTATACATGCAGTCATTTTTAGTCCCATACAGTTTCTTTGTATTCTGTAGCTGGAGGAGAGGTATGTCCAGGTGCAAGCATGGCAGTCCTCCAGCCAATGGGCCCAGGTCCCAGGCCTGTCTCAGCTGGACCGGGGCCAGGCACCCCCACCTCCACAGCTGACCAGGGAGGGGTGACCCAGGGCTTGTGGGCCTCCCCTCCCTGCCACATGCTATCACGTCCCAACCTAACACTTGAAAGGAAGGGTGATCCAAATGTGAACCCTTTCAAACACATTTCAAATCATGCTGTACCCTTCCCTCAATCTCTGTGTTCAACCCCTCAACAGGCAGCCTGTGAAAAGTCCATTTTATTTATCCCATAGGTCAGGATAGGACCGTGCCTGCTACTTCCTCTTGAAAAAAAAATTTTTTTACAATAAAAAAATTATTAGGGGGTGAGGGCTTTGCAGCGTCTCTTCAGCCTGTCTGACTCTTTGCCGCCCCATGGACTGTGGCCCACCAGGCTCCTCTGTCCATGGGAATTTCCAGGCAAGAATGCTGGAGTAGATTGCCATTTCCAATCCACTTCCAATCCAGGGGATCTTCCTGACTCAGGGATCGAACCCACATCTCTTGTGTCTCCTGCATTGACAGGCAGATTCTTTACCACTGTACCACCTGGGAATCTCAAAGTTACCATAAGACATGAAAATTAACTCAGTCTATAATTTATAGCCCTTTTATTTTTATAATGTATTAAGTGTTGTCTTCAAAGAAGACTCACCAGCAAGGAAGCCCTACCTAGAATAACTAGCAACTGGCAAAAAACAAAAGAGACAAGATACAGAAGGAATAAGTAGTCCAACTTTAGCTAGAGAACAAATATTCACTAAAAACATGAGTTGCCATAAAAGAATATTAAGTTAAAACTAAGCTCTGTTTCAGTAGTTTTTTGTAGAATCTGAAAACAGTAGACTCGTGAGAGGCAGAACTGGAGAGGAGTTATAAGCACCTTCCTTGAAGTCAGGCAGACCTGACCTTGAACCCGACTTTGCCATTCATAACCTGCGTGATCTCAGTGTCCTCCCATATCATTGAGACCTTATGAAACCCCCGTTACAGACCTGTTGTAATTAAATACCCAATTTGTGTGAAGTCCTGAGAGCTGCGGTCTGGCATTCACGAAGGGCTCAGTGAGTAGCTGCTGCTGTGTTTCGGGCAGATGGCAAGTGTCTGCGACACCTCCTGTGTCCTGGCACTGAGAACACACAGAAAATAGGACAAATACCTGCCCTATTCCAATAGTTTTCAGCTTAGCTGAAAAAATTAAAACTTAGCTACATCTGTTTTCAGCAATGCCCAAGCCCATGACAGTTCCGAAGACCTGGATGAGAATTTAACGTGTGACCACGTGCCAAAGGATTTTGCATTTGCTTGCTGGTAATTCACAGGGTATGAATTTCACAGGGGCGGAAGGTAGAAAACTCTGATCTGTGCCTTTTCTGTGAGCTTCTGGCCCTGGCTTTCCACCCATGGGGAAAGGACACTTTGAATACAGACTAGAAGAGATAAGGGTGTGAAGGGCGAGCCTTGGCTTGTCCTTGAAAAGACATGCTGGTCTGCTTGGCCATCCCATGGGTCCCTTGTCACCTCCTGAACCCCGTGGGTCCCCAAGTAGGGTGACGGCACTGACATAAGCTTTTGTGGTAGAAGAATTAGCTGAAGCCCAAAGGGAGAAAAAGGCCCAAAACAGAACAATTCAATCCAGCAAGACCAAAGCTATGTCTTTTTATTCTGTGGACTCTCAGCAGCTGTTGGGCTTTGCTGGATTTTGATAGTAAGAAAGTTTCCAAAAATAGAACAGAGAAATGTCAGCGTTAATGGGGTCACAGCAGTGAAACATCTCTACTGCCAAGCATTCTGACTTTGTTAACTCAACGTGAAGTTGCCCTGCACAGGGAGTCTGCTTCTGCCTGATCCCCATCCCGAGTGTGGCCCCAGCATATTGAGCCCAAGAAGTAAGCATTTCCTTTTGAATGGATAAATGCATTGCAACTAGAGGTGTCTCTAAGAGAATGTTCTTTATCCAAGCCAGGGCAAAGAAAGAGTTTCATCAATACTTTCATTATGTATATTTTACTACTATTTTTCTTTTTTTTTTTTTTTGTCTGAAAGCTAGCTTTTTTTCCAACAGATGAGGCAAGGGGCAGTGTCTGGTCAGTCCCCTGGCCGGGGTCCCTGCTGTCACCACCTCACCCCCTGGTCCCATGGTCTCCATCTGCCATGGCAGATCATTTTTTTGTCATCTATTCATCAGAGGATGAAAGGCTTCCACCCATTCATCCTTGTATCCACCCAACAGGGCAAGGGATGAGACCACAGCAGCCACTAGTATCTCTGTGAAAGGCACTGCTTCTCTAAATGTGAGATCGTTGGAGAAATCCTGTGCAGAAAAACAAGAACCACCTCATCTGATTGCTGAGAAATTATGTCTTTCTCTGTCTCTTGTCTGAAGCTGTCTCTCATTCAGATTTGCAAAGTGCCCTGGTGCAGGGGGGTGTCAGGATAAAATGGTAGAAACCCTGGGAACGCTGACCTTCATCCCTGTCCACAGGATTTTGCTGTTCTCCCAGAAACAAAGATGAGATGCCAAAGATGAATGGGCGCTGGTGGCTGGGAGGGGCTGCAGAGCTGAGCTGGGATGACTTCTTCTCCCTTCTGCACCCTCAGCATCCCTCGCTCTGTTACCCTCTCCCCTCACTGTTATCATTTTCCAACAAAAAATTAGGATGCAGAATGGAGGAAGGGAAGGGGAAGCTATTTGCACACCAGCATCCTCACAGGGCCGCAGCCCCCTGCCTGTCACACCAAACCATATAGGAATGGCTCCTGACCCGCTGAAACACAGAGAAGCACCCGGGGGTGCTGGGTACCAAAGTGGATGCCGCTGCACCCAAGTTGCAGGTCTGCATCCTCATGCTGGTTAACTCTGTTTCCAGCAAACAACCCAGTAGACTGTCAGGTGTTTGAAAACCGATATTCAAAGGAGCCACCACCCAGGTCTGCCCACCTGTCACCCAGAGCCTCTCCTGCAGCTCTCAGGGGGAGCTGGCTGCACTGAGCTTCCACTCCGTTAAAGCAGTGCCTCCTTAGCAACTTCTGCGGTGGTTCTTCTCCCCTGGGATTTTGATAAAAATGACAAGCTGTTAAAAGAGGATGGAACAAACACAATTAAATGATCTGTGAGTAGCATCAGTGTGTAGAGCACAGCTACAAGTACATGTAGAATACTAACTTTACTGTCGATTACAGGGACGTTTGCAGACTGTCCATCCCTGTTCTCCAGTGGGGGAGCAAAGCCTTGCAGGAGTAACCCACACAGATATCTCCTTCTAGTTTTGTTCCTGTCCCCTGTTTTTGTCACTCTCCTCTCCTGAATCTAAACTGGCCCCGTCATCTCACTGTATCAGAGATGTCAACCTCATTGATGCAACTCTTTCTACCTACAGTTTCACCCAATCTTGACTCTAAGTTATGAGTCTTTATGAGCTGTATTTCTGTGGCTCGGGCTAGTTCTCACCCACTTAGCTGCTTGCCAAGTTCCAGGGAAGTGCCGGAAGTGTCACACTTCATTTTTGTGAAATGCCCGGTGCCTTTACCTAGGATGTCAGTGGGCAGGGGAGTCCAATTAAGACTTCTCTGACTCTTATCAGAGAGGGAACGCTCTTAGCAGGGTCTGGCTGTATTCATTCGCTAGGGCTGCTATAACTGGACCACAAACCAAGCGGCTTACACAAGAGCAGTGTGTTGCCTCAGGTTCTAGGGGGTAGGAGTCTGAGATCAAGGTGTCGACGGGGCCACGCTCCCTCTGAAGGTGCTGGAGAAGGATCTGGTCCAGGCTTCTCCTGTAGCTTCTGGTCGTTCCACAGATGACAGCAACACAACTCCGGTCTTCACAAGGAGTTCTCCTTGGATGAGGCAGGCATCCTAACTTCCCCGTTTTATATGAACACTGGTCATTTTGAAGTAGGGTCCACCTTCATGGCCTCATTTTAACTTAGTCGTCAGCAAAGACTCTATTTCCCAATAAGATCGCAGTTGGGGGCTAGGACTGCAGCATCTTTGGAGGGGTGGGACACAGTTGAACCCATCCAGCAGCTGACTCTGAACACTTACATCGTTCCCAGCATCACCTTGATGCTTGTGGCATTATCAGCGCTGCTCGTTCCCTAATGTCAGCACAAAATTTAAAACTATGCCTTGTAAGCATTTGCTGTTTTCACCATCGATGCTCACCAAGGTGTGCACAGAAGCACGGACGTGCTACCCTTCTGGCTGTCCACAAGGGCACTGTCCACTGCAGACCGAGGCTGACAGGCCAGATACCTGGATTGGGCGGTGTCTGGCTTTGATCCTAGAGGGAGGGTGGGACTTTGGAAACTGGGTGCTGCTGCTGCTAAGTCGCTTCAGTTGTGTCGGACTCTGTGTGACCCCAGAGACGGCAACCCACCAGGCTCCCCTGTCCCTGGGATTCTCCAGGCAAGAACACTGGAGTGGGTTGCCATTGCCTTCTCCAATGCATGAAAGTGAAAAGGGAAAGTGAAGTCGCTCTGTCGTGCCTGACTCTTAGCGAACCCATGGACTGCAGCCTACCAGGCTCCTCCGTCCATGGGGTTTTCCAGGCAAGAGTACTGGAGTGGGTTGCCATTGCCTTCTCTGGAAACTGGGTGAGACTATAGCAAATAAAGGGCTTCCCAGGTGGCGCTAGTGGTAAAGAACCTGCCTGCCAATGCAGGGGATGCAAGAGGCACGGGTTCGATTCCTGGGTTGGGAAGATCCCCTGGAGAAGGGAATGGGAATCCACTCCAGTATTCTTGCTTGGAGAATCCCATGAAAGAGGAGCCTGGAGGACTACAGTCCATAGGGTAGCAAAGAGTTGGACATGAATGAAGCAACTTAGCATGCATGCATAGCAAATAAAAGTAGCTGGTTGGATGGGTATAAAAACATGGCTGTCATGACTGATGGGAGATGATGCAGTCTTTTGTCCTAGAGTCTAAGAAATGATGACTTGATCCAGTGATATCTGGAGAGCCACTGACCCGGTGGGTGTCTGGGAGACATTGCTTCTAGGTGTTTCCTGTTCGTGAAGGATGGGAAAGGAAGGATAGGATGTCGGAAGAAGATTCAGAAAAGTGTGTCAGCAGTTAAGCTGAGAAGTTAAGAGCATGCAGATTGAGAAGGTCCTCTGTGCCTGTCCCCTTCTGGACGCCTTCTGCTTGTCTTTAGACCCAGGTCAGCTGTCGCCTGCATGGGGAAGCCTTTCAGAGTTCCTTGCGCCTCGCAACTTGGTGCCCTTGGCTTGTATGGCCACCCTGGCACTTCCCATTGCATTTTGTGCCGCTTTGTCTCCACACGCCATCACTGCACCGTGCTCTTGTGAAAGACGCCAATGGTTTTGACCATGTCTTGTGATTAGCAATGGGTCAGACCATGGGAGATGCTCACTAGATACTTCCTGAAAGGAAACAGATACAGACAGGAAGTAGTCGGCTGCTAGTGAAGTGATTACAAGAGGAGCCAGTCAAAAATAGACCGATAGACTCTTGGAACAGGAGGGGCCTTGACTATCATCTAATAACCCCATTACCCAGTAAGCATGGCAAATCCAAGATGAGTGGGGATCCTACCTTACTCCAGCCTGGGGCAGCTCTTACCATAGGAAATTGTCCAGAAGGAGGAGAACTTGGAGAACCTTCTCTGAAAGATGAAGGAGTGAAGTGATGGGTTCAAGGTTAGCTGTTAGCAGCCATGCTGGGAAATAGAAGAGAAATGGGTAACTTACAGCCGGGCCCACTGAGTCATCGCCCCAACCCTTCAGACTGTTGTTATTACCATTTTGAAGTTTACAGCTGTGGAGGCTGAGGCTTAGAGAGGTGAGGGGGCCTGCCCGGGGCTGTATAGGTGACAGAAGGTAGGCTTGAGATGGAGACAGATCCATCTCATTCCACTTTCTGACACCATCTCGCAGCATCTCTAGAGATATGTTAAAATGCCCCCTCGCTTCCTAAACAAACTTCACCAAATAACCGGTTTAGAATTCCCTCCCGCCTTCTCACCCCCGTTCCCCTTGCTTTTCAGGAGAGAAGTATGAGCTGCACGCAGGGACCGAATCCACCCCCAGTGTCGTCGTGCACGTGTGCGACAGTGACATCGAGGAGGAAGAGGATCCAAAGACATCCCCGAAGCCAAAAATCATCCAGACCCGACGTCCCGGCCCGCCGCCCTCCGTGTCCAACTGAGCTCACCACTCCGCCTCCAAGAAAATATCTGTCTACTCTTTACCATGCTTCTTTTTTTTTTTCCTCCCTGTTGTTTGTTTGTCGAAAAAAAAATAATTGCCTTTAAATCCCTGGGTGTTTGGTTGTTTGAAATTCCTTCGTTGTAATCAAGCCTCTCGGACAAAAGGGCTAGGAAAAGGTGATAAGTTTCCTGATCATATCATACCCACAGAGTATAATCCATTATTTAGGAGGTTCTCGGGGGAAAAAAAAAAAGTAGTATTTTCTTATTAAATGGTCAGCACAGCCTATATACCTTCATGCTCTCATGTGGATCCAAGCCGGAGACATCAGTGACAAATAGCTCCTGTGTTGTTTGTGAACCGTTCCAGTCCCAGTCCTGACGTGTGTGCGTTGTTTTTTCTTCCTGGCCCCTTAAGTAGGACCATAAATAAACTTGACTTTGATTGCATGAGATTTCCCTATCTGGTCTCCCCAGTCCTCTGCATCCCAACATTCCCAGGACATGCATGATCACCAGCATTTATTTTTGTGATTTGAGGATATACTATAAGTCACCAATTGTCAGCATCCAGTCATGTCCTATCTAGGTTAGCAAAATTATCAGCATCCTCCAGCTTAACAAGTCTGGGTAAATGTCACTCTTTGGAGTCAAAGACTTCATAGCTCTGTGAAAATTCCTGAAGGAAAAACTGAGCTTGGCCCCAAAGATAACCCTCAGTAGATTTTGAACATGATTCCCTTGTCAATCTTTCCCAACCTCCTTGGGGAGGCTTGTCCAGGGTAACAGAGACCGATTTCAGACAAACCTATTTATTACAAAAATTCTCATGGTGTCTGAATGATTGTTTTTTTTTTTTTTCCTTCTCTTTGTATATTTGTACAAATGTTTCTGCTGTGCTTTTAAAAATCTGGATGTTTTTTATTTAGCGATTCTTCAGCCATTAGCTGCTTTAAAACATATGTGCATTGCTTATGAATGCATTCATATACTAATACAGGTAATCTGATAATATTACACTCTATTATGTATAACGCTGAATTTTGAAAGGGCACAAAACTTCTCTTGCCAATATATAAACAGTTAGCCAACATCTTTGCTATCAAGACCAGTTGTTTTTAAATAAAGTGAAGAAGCAAGTGTCGGCTGCAGGCAGTTGGAATACAGCTAAATCAACGTAGCAACTGCTGAGCATGTTCAAAAGGAAAGATGGATCCAGAAACGTGTGTGCAGGTCCTACTCATGCAATGCTCATATTGCTCAAAAACCTATTTGTTTTTGTTACATGTGATTTTTCTATTTCTCTAGCCCAAAGTGCATTACAGAAGATACACCTATAGAACCATTACCTTCTGCTCAATGTGCCAGGCCTCATCTACTCCTGTACGTTCAGTGACTTTCTTTAGATGCAAATGTCAATTACAACGGAGTGGGGAAATGCTGTCATTACCCAAGCCTCAGAAAAACATACGAGAACAATAACACAGCCACCTGATGGAAGGATTGTTGTGGTTTTTGACTAAGGTGTATGTTAGTTTCATCAGAAACTGAAAACATTAGACTGATTACTCAGAAATAAAAGTCCGTTTTACTGTGAATATAGCAATATAGTACTGGACACAGTACAGGTGAAACTGAGGACAGCGCTGCTTGTAAAATCCTGAGTTTCCATAAGAAAAACGAAGGCTCCTTTGAAAAATAAAATCTGAGGAGTATATAATAAGCAAATGCTTTGACTTTCCTTTGCTGTGGAGGTTTTTGGTTTTTCATGGACAAATAAAAAGAGTAGACCTAATAGTGGAGAATGCTGCCCTCTAGTGGAGCGAGCTGAGAACTACAGGCGTCAGCCATTTTTATGCTGACTCTTCTCAATCGTTTGTGGGTTCTTTGACTTTTTAAACAACTCAGAATTTTCAGAAAAAGGCAGATTCTAGAGAAATCCGGATGAGAGAAACTATTTGGAAATGACTTTTCAGTGTTTCAAAACAGTTCCATCAGACGTTTCCAACCAAATTTAGTCAAAGTTGAAATGACAATTGTGTGTCATCAAAAAATAAAAACTCAGTGGAGTGTATGACCCAGGTGGTTAGTCTTGGCCACACTTACTGCAAAATGTCGATGTTAATCTATCTCAGATCAAGTAATTCTCTCATGAGATTGGGTTTGGGGAGGTGGAGAGAGGTACATATCCCAGGAGATGGGGAGGAAACAGACAAGACTTCCCTCCAAGCATCGTGAAAGTCAGAATTGCCTCAGTATCCCCCTGACCCACAGGATGCAAGCCTCTTCAGCACTATTTTAAGTTTGAAAAGTTTAACTGTGGAGGGGGAGGGGGAGATTCCCACCAACTGAATCATTTGTGCACGTGTATAGCTCAAAGAGCTTAGATTTCAAATATAACTGGTGAATGACTCTGTCCATGTAGTGTAATTTCTGTGTTGTCTGCCTGAATTGGATCTATCTGATGGTTATTGTGGAAGAGGGAGACTCAGTCTATAGTCTTCCCAAGACGTTATCAAGAGATGAAATGAACTCAGCTCTTCCTGAAAGGGAGCAGGGTGGGGGCGAGGGGATAGGGGAGTGGGCAGAGCTGGTTGGCAACATGGCATGAAGGAAGAGGGATTTGAAGGGGTGGGTTGGGCTCTGATAAGGGGTCTGGGAGACACCCCTGTTTATTGTCATAGTTCAGCCAGCTTGATCCTAAGTGTACACAGACTCTTTTAACATAATCCCCACTCTACTCTTTTCTTTAAAATGCTGTCATAGACCTGAAAGTGAAAGTCACACAGTCATGTCAGACTCTTTGCGACTCCATGGACTATACATAGGATTTTCCATAGAATTCTCCAGGCCAGAATACTGGAGTGGGTAGTCTTTCCCTTCTCCAAGGGATCTTCCCAACCCAGGGATCAAACCCAGGCCTCCCACATTGCAGTCAGATTCTTTACCTGCTGACCCACCAGGGGAGCCAGTAATAGACCTGAAGCAGGCAAAAATATACCACATGGAACACACCAAGCACTATCATAAAATAAAATACGGGCACATCTCCTTTATGAGGATTAAAATCATCTGTTTATCAAATTATACCATTAAGAGAGTGAAAAGGAAAGCCTCAGAGTGGGGGAAGATAATTGTATTAATATTACCTATAATTGTTAAATAACTCACATCCAAAATGTAAAGAGAACTCCTACAAATCACTTAAGAAAAGAGACAGCTCATTTGGTAAGAATGGTTAAGCTGCTTGAATAGGTACTCTAAGTAAAGAGGCAATTCACACATACACTGTACCCCTGACGTATCCCTACAGGCCTTAAACACTGAAATGTATTCAACATCAATTTTCATCAGAGAAGGACCAGTCAGACCCTCAAAGAGGCACACTACACACCTATCAAAATTAGGACTGAGGAAACACGAAGTCACGGTGTCAGTCAAGGCAGAGTATAACTGGTACCACCACCTTGGAGTACTGTTCAGTAATAGTTACCAAGGCTAAACACAGACTGATCCGGGAGGGGTTCCACTCCAGGACAGACGCTCAGCAGATCTGAGTTTTCACACCCACCAACGGACTCATGTTCATGCAAATTCATGTGCCCGACATGCAGTGAGGCCAAACAGACTGAAACGTCGGAATCTAGAGCAGAGTAAGATGCCATGCAGGCCGTTCGAGAAGAAGTAGCTCACACCTAAAAGGCTTTGAGCTCCCTGAAGGGTTTTGGCAAAGCACCTTTAAAAGCCAGGTGAGATACTGAGAATGAACTTAGAGTTGCCAGGGAGGAAGTATGGGGGAAAGAGATAGGGAGTTTGGAATTGACATGTACACACCATTATATTTAAAATGGATAACCAACAAGGACCTACTGTCCAGCACAGGGAACGCTGCTCACTGTTATGTGGCAGCCTGGATGGGAGGGGAGTTTGGAGGAGAATGGATACATGTATATGTATTGAGTCCTTTTGATGTCCACCTGAAACTATCACAACATTGTTAATTGGCTATACTCCAATACAAAATAAAAAGTTAAAAATAAAAGCCAGGTGAGGGAGGGGGTTCACAGGATCTGTAATCAGCTCCTGCACGATTCTCTGATTGGTTGGCAGTAAGATAGCAGGGTGGTGTCACGGGGTGAACACTATCAGTGCTTAGGCTCCAGGAGGTCTGGGGTTATGTGCTCAGGGTCATCAAGTAGTTAACATCTTCCATTTGAGGGAGTGGGGTGGGCAGGAGAGATTATGTCTGCAAAACAACTCAGGAAATGTGCATCAAGTACTATTATCTAGGTGCTTCAGAGACGAACTGAACAGAGGCGAACTAAAGCAGAAGATAAGGCAGAAGGTCTGTCCTGAGAAAGCCTCGTGGGGTCCTGCACGAGTTAGAGTTAGAGTTTTAGTTTTTTCTCTCTTCCCAAGTTGTTTAGAAGACCTTGGTGTGGGAAAGGGGGGACAGAGCAGGTGATGAAGAATGATAAGTCGGTGACGCAGGAAAACCTTCATTTAGCTGAGGGTACAGAGAGTCCCTGCCAGAAGCCACCATGCACAGCATTGCTGAACACTTGGCAGGCTCTCCCCTTAAATCTGCAATCTGAGAAAGGGAAATTTCCAAGCAAAAAGTTTTCTGTCCAACTCATTCATCTGCTCCTTTCGAAAAGAGTCTGGTGAAGTGTTGTTGGAGTTGATTCAGGAGCTTTTTAAGTCTCTAAAAGGAAATTACATCCTAGGTTAATCATGTGTGTGTGTGCGCTCCTGTTACCGAGTGCCTTTGGTTTAAGTTGGAAATAGGAAACCCAGAAAAGGCTGAAATGATTGAGATACTTTGCACTGCCCTCCTTGGCTTTTTTGCATTATTTCTATTCTCAACCAGTAACTGAGTTAGAAGACCTGAAGGGCTGGGCAGGAAGGATTGTGGGGCATCTTGGACTAGTTGTAATTATTAATGAAATCATTGTTCCCCCAACAGAGTTTGGATTTGCCTGTGGGGTCCTTTTTTCTAAAAGCAAGATTTATAGTTGTTTCTCCAGCGTGTCCAAGTTCAGCCCCTGCTCTGCAGAGCCCACGTCCTGTGCTGCAGCGGGGCCTGGGGTGCAACTGCCACCCCAACGCCAGCCCTGGCCCCAGCTGCAGAGTGGCCCCACGGCCAAGTCCCCAAGACTAGCTTCCTGACCAGGTGAAAGAGTATCCTAGTGGATCCATCAGAGCCGCATATGCTCATGAACACATGGATGGGGAGAAAGGTGTCTAGTTTTGACATAGGATATTTTCCATTAGCATCCCTGACAAAGGAAGCATGAAAGGTACATTGAGCAAGACCATGCAGGTCTCATTGCCTTTTCACACTTGACTGATAGTTTGGTTTGTTGGAATGTCTTCTAGAGAGTGAAGGCAGTGCTCCACTGCTCTTCTAGCTTCTAGAAGCAACAGCTCATTCTCATTTCTGAATCTTTGATGGAACCTGTATTTCTTCCCTGGGTCCTTGTAGGACTACTTTGTTCCAACTGTTTAGCAAATTCAGGTACAGGATTCCTCATGGGTCCTTTCAATCTACAAACTCATATTCTTCTATTAGGGACATTTTTCTTGAACGAATTATTGAAACATCCCTACTCTGTATCTTTTATGCTCTGTCTTTTACAAGAGTCATTATTGGATCTTAGATCACCTGAAATGATCTTCTAATCTTTTTTTCTCTCTCTCTCTACAATTTTTTATCTCTTTGCCTTTTTTGTTCCATACTCTGGGAAACTTATTCAGCTTTCTCTTTAGCCCTTCTAGTCAATGGTTTCTTTCTATTAACATGCATTTGATTTTTTTTTTTCATTCCTGGAATTTTTCTTTCTTGTTGCCACCTGTTCTTGTTTCACGAATACAGTTTCTTCTCATCACTCTTGAGATGTTTTTTTGCTCATTTCTATGATATTCTGCATTCTGTTTTTTTTCCTATTTACTTGACAATTCTCTCTCTCTTTCTTTCTGTCTCTCTCATGTTTGAGCAGTAGTTCTTGATAGGGAAAGATTTTGCCCCCAGGGGACCCTTTTGTTGTCACAACTGGAGATTTGTGCTACTAGTACGTGATAGCTGGAGACCAAGGATGCTTCCCTCATAGCTCAGTTGGTAAAGAATCCGCCTGCAATGCAGGAAACCCCAGTTTGATTCTTGGGTCTAGAAGATCTGCTGGAGAAGGGATAGGCTATCCACTCCAGTATTCTTGGGCTTTCCTTGTGGCTCAGCTGGTAAAGAATCTGCCTGCAATGAGGGAGACCTGGGTTCGATCCCTGGGTTAGAAAGATCCCCTGGAGAAGGGAAAGGCTACCCACTCCAGTATTCTTGCCTGGAGAATTCCATGGACTGTACAGTCCATGGGGTGGCACAGTCGGACATGACTGAGAGACTTTCACTTTCACTTTCAAGGATGCTTCTAAGGAACTTAGGGTGCACAGAAGTGGCCCCAAATATCAAGAGTGCTAAGGCTGAGAAACTCTGTGTTAGAAATTCTCTCCCTGCTCCTGAGATGCTTGGTGCTTTGCTCATATTTTGGGTGAAAGACTGAACATGTAATTGGACTGACTGGTTATAAGTGGAGCTCATTGACTATGAACTTCACTGTAGGTTAGCCTAGATGTTAGTTTCACTGTAGGCCTTCAAACTCTCTGTGTCTTGCCTCCTTTTTTATAGACAATAGTACTTTAATTTTTTAAATATTTTTATATTATCTTGGACTACAGTTGATTTACAATGTTGTGTTAGTTTCAAGTGTACAGCAAAGTTATCCACTTATACATAAACATGTATCTGTTTTTTTTTTTTTTTTCAAATTCTTCTCCTATTTAGTTTATTACAGAATGTTGAGTATAGTTCTGCATGCCATTTGGCAGGTCCTTGTTAAAGAGTCAGACACGACTGAGCAACTGAACTGAACTGTTGGTTGTTTTACATATAGTAGTGTATATGTGTGTAGCCCCCCATTTTTTGGAGTTTAGGAATAATTTAATTACATAATTATGGAGTTCAATACAACACAATAGCCATTTTTCCTATTAGACTTTATTTTTTAAGAACAGTTTGAGATTTACAGAAAAGTCATGAAACAAATCCAGACAGTTTCTATAAATGCTATTCACAGCTTTCCCTACCATCAATTGCTTACATTAATTAAGGTGCATTTGTTACAATTAATGAACCAATATTTAATGCATTATCATTAACTAAAATTCACAAGGAAGAGCCACCTAGTCTCCTGCCTGGGAGGCTGAAGTCTGGGGGCCAGGATTCTGGGAGCAGACAGAGAAGACAATCATTCAGTCTGCAAGCTGCCTTTGTGCAGAGGGTGACGCCCGCCCCCACTGCCAGCCACTCACTCCAGTGGTACCCAGTACCCACGATGCCCCAAAATTTCTAGTTTCATTTCTTCAAGGAAGAGGAGGCTTAGATGAACAAAGTTAAATAAATAGCCCGAAGCGCTGAGCTGTGAGCTCCGGCCATCCATGTCCAGAGCCTACGGTTAACAAGACGCTGCACCCCACTCTTGTGGGGTGGGGTAACCATGGCCAGTGGCAACAGCTAATCCATCCATCACCACTGGACCTGAGGGGTGTAAAGTGTTGACACACATGCTGGGTGATTTGGCTGCACTTGATGCCCACAGGACACCAGACGATGCCACAGGGGAAAGATCTAACACCCAATATATGCTGGGGATAACACCAAGCGGGAAACCCTCCAGGGAATCAGGATGCTTCCACATCACTAGCTGCCCCTGTTCTGGGACCTACAGCGCCCCACTCTACATCTGCCACCAGCTCAGTGATTTCCTGCAAAGGGCACAGTCTTGTCTATGTCTAACGTTGTTTCTGGCCCCAGAAGGGTGGGCAGAACTTTCCAGAAGTACTGTGCTCAGTTAGTGAGAGCTCTGATCTTTGTTAGGTCTCTTGTCATACTTTCTTTCTGGAACTGGACAGTGGGAGATGGCACTGGGTCCATGGATTCATAGATCCCTCAGTAGCAAGAAGCGTGAAAAAGACAGATTCAGTCTCTGAAAGCTCAGGCAGGTTCGTGGTTGATCTAGGTGGGGCCCCACAGGGAACAAACCAAGTCATAAATACTAGGGGAAATCATAACAAAATAAGTGTGATCCACACATGCAAACGTGTACAATGCGAGTTGAGTTATTTGGAGGTTAAGGAGTGACTAGGTAAGGCCTCTGTAATTTGATGCCACCTCACAATGGTTGTCCTTTTCAGCACAAATACCACTGGGGACATGGCAGCTTAAACACCCAGGACATTCTGGGTCCTGTGGCTGGGTGGCATTCCCAGGATGGCCGCAAAGATTTGAAGAACTTTCTTATAGATGTTGGCACAGTCTGAGAAGATCAGTCTAGGGGCATCCTAAAAAACATGGGGATCTGTCTGTCCCTTTCCTGCTGTTCGAGCCAGCCTGCCTGGCATGCACTTAGCCCTTTGCTTCCTTCCTTAACCCTTCCTGCACCTTGGAAGATAAACATTGGAGCCTACTCCTATTTGCAGTTTCATTGTAGGCCTTCATACTCTCTGCGTCTGAAGATAAGAGCCAATCACGAAAAGCTCATTTCTTATTCTCTCGGGTGCCTTGTAAAGGAGTTTTTAGTGGGAAGAGTATTTTTGATTGGAATATAATTGCTTTGCAATGTTGTGTCACTTTCTGCTGTACGGCAACACGAACCAGCTACCCATGCATGCGTACTCAGTCATTCATGCAGTTGTGTCCAGCTCTTGGTGACCCCATGGACTGTAACCCACTAGGCTCCTCTCTCCATGGGATTTTCCAGACAAGAATACTGGAGCGGGTTGCCAGGGGATCTTCCCGATCCAGGGATCAAACCTGAGGCTCTTGCGTTTACACATATATCCCCTCCTTCTTGAGCCTCCTTCCTACTCACCCCCATCCCACACGTCTAGATCATCACATCACTGAGCTGAATGCTCTGTGCTGTACAGCAACTTCTCACCAGCAATCTATTTTACACATGGTAGTGTATCTATGTCAATGTGGCTGTCTTAATTCGTCCCACCCTCCTCTCCCCCCACCCCGGGTCCACAGTTCTGTTCTCTGTGTCTGTGTCTCTACTCCTGTCCTGCCAATAGGTTCCTGGAGTTTTATGTGAACAGGTTTCAAAGTGCTGCCAAATCTTACATGAGCTACTTCTATCAGTTCTTAAGCAGTCCTGCCATCAAGAAAACCATTCTGTTTTATTTAGGACTGGATTCTCTTACTAAACCTCTGGCAAGGGAAATGGGCTCTTTAAATGGTTTTTTGTGTGTATATTATTGTTATGTGGTTACATGACTGCCCCCCAAGCTCCACACACACACACAGACATCCCTCAGTAAGCTCCTGGCAAATGTTTCAAGAGCAAGAAACTTGCCTTTTCCTCCTTAGCTTGACCCACAACACATGATCCCACTCTGAGCATCCATTAGGTGCTCAATAAATCTTAGATGAAGGAATTGGGTGAAAAAATCAGATGATTTGGAAATCCCAATGATATACACAGATCTTGTAATAAAACCAGAAAAGACTTTAGACAATGACAATGTGAAAACTGTCCACCCTTAATGAAGAATTAAATGCCTGGCTCCTTGACCTATTCTCCCAGACTCCTTGATTGCAATCTCAATCAGATGGGAGAAAAAGACTTTCATTCATTTACTCAAAAAACATTTACTGAGAACCTACTCTGTTCCAGGCACTGTAATAGGCTTTGGGAAAATGAGATATCTTGGTGAAAAAGACAATCCAAGTTCCCACCCTAACTGAGCTTACTTTTTAAGGTATTTAGTAGTTGGAAAGTGTTATGGACAGAAATGTGTCCCCTCCACAATCCATATGTAGAAGCCTTATGTGAGTGTATTTAATGGTGGGGGTTTTACAAAGATAATTAATATTCAATAAGGTCAAGAGAATGGCGCCTTAATCTGATAGGACTGGTGTCTTTATAAGAAGAGGAAGACACACCAGAGATCTCTGTCTCTTCCCACACACAGAAAAGGCCATATGAGCACACATCAAGAAGGTGGCCATTTTTAAGCAAAGAAGAGAGCTCCCACCAGAACTGAACCCTGCTGGCACCTTGACCTGGGAATTTCAGCCTTCAAAACTAAGACAAAATAAATTTCCATTGTCTAAGCCACCCAGCTTGTAGAATTTTGTTATGGCAGCCTAGATTGACTAGCACACAAAGCATCAGCAGTTATGGTGACAAGATAGGAGAGGAGGAAAGAAAGAAAATTGCTCACAGGACAGAAATACTGAGTTTTTGTGATCATCAATTCAAATTCTTGCTATTTAACAATTTAAGATTATTCTTTGGGACTGGCTTACACTCTGCACTCCCAGTGCAGGGGGCCCGGATTTCATCCCTGGTCAGTGAATCAGATCCCACTTGCTGAAGCAAGGAGTTAGCACGCTGCAACTAAAGATCTTGCATGCAGTGATGAAGGTTGAAGGTATTACATGACACAATCAAGAACCAGTGCCAAATAAATAAGTACATTTTTTAAAATTATTCCTATTTTTTAGGGATTCCAGTAAAGGAAAATCTACTTACCCTGAGACTTCTCCTGATGATTACCTGGCTTTCTCAACCCTGTCTAAAGCTTTTAACTATATGGTTATAGTCAGTGTTTCTACCCCCTGAGACTCAGAGCCTTCTTCAAAGCAAAGCTCAGCCTAGTTCATATGCCAGCTGCTCCTGCGGAGAGTCTGGCCCAAATATAGCTGCATCCCTCTTAGGGATTTCTCATTTCTCCTGTGAACTTCAATTCCCAGTCCTGGTTTTAATTGGACATCTGGGTAATTTATTTCCATATATGAGCAGCCTGTCTGCTGTCTTTCCGAATCACTGAGACAGTCTACCCTCTCTTATTTCTTATTAGGTAAGCATGTGCCCCAGTCAACTGTGACATGCACTGGTCCCTACTCTCACAGCTAAACCCACTTGGGGTGTTTGTATTTGTTGTCTATTTCCACTTAATAAGTTACCACGACGTTAGTGGTTTGAGCAACTCACATGTATGGTTTCATTTCTGTGGGTCGAGAATCCAGCTTAGCTACTTCGGGGCTACTCACAAGGCTGGGTCAGGTGGTCTCATCTGAAAGCTTGACTGAGGAAAGATCACATTCAAGCTCACTCAGGTTATTGTTAGAATGCTGTTCCTTATGGGCGGCTGGACTAAAGGGCCTCCACAGTCTGCTGGCTGCTGTCAGAGACCACTCTCAGTCCCTTGCCACACTGGCCTCTCCAACAAGTCCATTTACTTGAGCCAACCATGAAGGCCAAGGAGGCAAATACAGTCTGCTTACAAGACAGAGGTGGCAATCTCCTGTAACCCAGTCATCAGCATGACATCCCATCATCTTTCCCATCGTTCTAATGATCAGGAGTGAGTCACCAAGGTTCAGACTACTCAAGATGGGGCGGTGGGGGGTGGGTGGGATGACTACAAGAGGATGTGGGTGTCATCAGGGTCCACTTTAGAAGCTACCTACCACAGGGCAGGTGAGTGGGAAAGGAGTGAGTCTGAGCCAACAGTCATCTCTACATTTCTTACAGATCCCTGGAAGAACTATGGAGTCCTGTCACAAGATCACAAGTGCAAGGACTTGTACCAAAACCACAGAAGAGGAACCCAGAACCACGGGCACCTCTGAAACTGACTGAGCCCCTTTGTAAACCCCCCCAATCATCACCAGCAGGCTTTCTGCCCCTAACTTAGACAAAAATGCCTACCTCAGTGCTCACCCTTTAGTGTCCTAACCAATCACCTAATGCTAACCTTCCAACAGGAATTTTGTCTTGAAGTTATAAAAATTGGCTACGTGAAAAGTTGAGCCTGGCTGCTGTTTTAACAGTGTCCTGTCGACTTGCCCTGGCCTGTCAGGAGGCCAGTCCATTGTGTTCTCAGTGCCCACATTATCTCTGCTCTTTGTTCTTAATAAACTCACTCCTTTCTGCAATACTCTGCGTCTGGGAATTTTTTCCCAACTTGTGTTCAGACTGCCATGACAAGAACTATTTATTTTCTTATTTCTTAAGAAAAAATCTAGAAAGGTGATACTGATTTCTGATCACCTCGTTAGAAGCCATGTCAGTTCTGACTATGAAACAACTCCACATTTCTTAAACTATTACCCACAGCCACTTGAATGACAGACAGGTGCATGCATGCAGGCCGTCCCTTCAATCATGTCCGACTCTTTGCTGTGACTGTAGCCCATCAGGCTCCTCTGCTCATGGGGATTCTCCAGGCAAGGATACTTGAGTGGGCTGCCATGCCCTCCTCCAGGGGATCTCTCTGACCCAGGGATTAAACCTGCTTCTCTTATGTCTCCAGCATTGGCAGGTGGGCTCTTTACCACTAGTGCCACCTGGGGAGCCCCAGAACTTCCATAGTGTCTGTCAAACACCACTCTTCCTGTCTCGGGAAATAGACCAACCCATCGAGACTTCTCTCTGGGGCTTCCCAGGTGGTACCAGTGGTAAAGAATCCACCTGCCAACACAGGAGACCCTGGAGATGCAGGTTTGATCCTTGTGTCAGAAAGATCCCCTGGAGGATGGCATGGCAACCCACTCCAGTATTTTTGCCTGGAGAATCCCATGGACAGAGGAGCCTGGTGGGCTATAGTACATGAGCTCACAAAAGAGTTGGACAAGACTGAGCAACTGAGCACGAATGCACATGCACATTTTGACTTCTCAAGTCAGAAACTAAGAAATGACCTCTGACTCCTTCCTCTCTCACACTCTGCCTTCATTGAGTGAAATATCAATAAGTACGGTAAGTTATGTAGAAGGGGACCTACATGGCCATCAGGTACGTTATTTGGAGATGATGAAGGTGGGACTACAAGAGTATTCCTATATAATTTGGGTAAATCAATTTATCTCCCTAAGATCTAGTTTTCGTTACTAAAAAAGAAAGGATAATACTGGGAGACGTATGTCAGAGTTGTTGTGAGGATCAAATTAAATGACATCTGTAAAATGCTTAGATTATTGTTTTACATCTTGAGAGTCTTCTGTACCTTATCTACCATACCAGCTATCAGAGAACCATAAGGAGGCTGTTTTATTTGTTCACAAACTCAAATCTCCTCTCTCTTCCATTTTAGATGCCAAAAATCTAAACACACATTTCTCCAATCTCTCTTGTAGCTGGAGGTACCCAGGGCACATAGTTCTTAGAAAGCTTCATGTCTTCTGATAAGAATCTCTTCTTCTCCTGATGAAGGATTCAGTGTCTGCTACTTGCATGCATGAAGTAACAAGCATGTGGTTGAATCCCAAAACCCTAAGGATGGTGGAATGGAAAGACTTTGTGTTCTTGAAGACACTGTCAAAGAGCAGAACCAATGCCAGCAAGCTTCTTGCCATCTAAGAGAAAGAAACCTCTATGAGTACTTTATTATTTGCAGTTGAAAATATGCCTAACAGATACCTGTTTCAATACTCCAGAACACAAATATCTGAAAATTTAGGACAAAAATTTTGGTGAAGGTCACAACTTCTGTATCACTCTATCAATCCAAGATTTGAAATTTTGTCTTCTTCCATATTGAATAACTTATTGTAGATGGTATGGTAGACTTAAAAAATATTCAAAACCTCAAAGTTGAGAGCTATGTTTTATTCAGCAGGAAGCTTTAGGACTTCAAGTCTGAGAGGCAGCATCTTAAATAACCCTGAGAGAATGGCTCCAAGGAGGTGAGGCGGAGAGATTATATAGAAGTTTTGAAACAAAGGCCAGGAATCTGAACATCAAAAGATTATTGCTAATTAAAGGAAAACCAGGTATTCTAACTTAAGGAATTTAGTGCTTTTCTATGTATGGGGAGATGCAAGAATCTTGGCTCACTGAAATCTTTCCTTTGATATACATGCTAAGTCACTTCAGTCATATCCAACTCTATGCAACACTATGGACCATAGCCTTCCAGGCTCCTCTATCCATGGGACTCTCCAGGCAAGAATACTGGAGTGGGTTGCCATGCCCTCCTCCAGGGTATCTTCCTGACCCATGAATCAAACCTGCATCTCTTGAGTCTCCTGCATTGGCAGGCAGATTCTTTAAACGAGGGTCACCTGGGGAAAAGTGAAAGTGAAAGTCACTCAGTTGTGTCTGACTCTTTGCGGCCCTATGGACTGCAGCCCTCCAGGCTCCTCTGTCCATGGAATTCCCCAGGCAAGAATACGGGAGTGGGGATATTTCTGATTCTTCTCCAGGGGATCTTCCCAACCCAGGGATCGAACCCAGATCTCCCACATTGCAGGTGGATTCTTCACCATCTGAGTCACCAGGGAAGACCAAGAATATAAGAGTGGGTAACTTATCCCTTCTCCAGGGGATCTTCCCAACCCAGGAATCGATCCAGGGTCTCCTGCACTGCAGGCAGATTCTTTACTAGCTGAGCCACCAGGGAAGTGTCGCCTGGGAAGCCCTCCTTTGATATGCACCTCAGCTATCTGGAGCCAGTATCCTGTTTTCACACCCTGAGTTTCCTCAGGGCTCACCGTAGGGAGTGGCTACAGTCTAATGGCTGCTAGATGGCAGGTATTCCTTTCTGAGTTTCCTCAGGGTTCACCAACTCACCATCAGTGATGGCTACAATCACTGATGACTATAACATTCTTTGTTTACTGATTTGGCAAGAAATATTCCATTTCTTAGGATAAATGGGGAGAAAAATTGTGTGAGCTTTATATGTTCCATTTGTACTTGCATTAATTTAGTACATTTAACAGTGAAAAGAACTGACAGTGAAAAGAGCCCTGCATATTCAAGGCTCTATGATAATGTCAAAGAAGCGCTAAAAGTGGAAAGGGGAAGGTGGGAGCAGAAAAAAGGCAAAGCCTCTGAAAAAGACAAGAAATAGAAAAATGGAGATAAGTCTATTGATACAACTGTGTGTAATATCAGACTTGAATTTCCAAAGTTTTTACAGTATTGACCATAGGCTCTGCCTACAGCAATATATTTATTATAAGACTTTTTCATGATTCTGCCTCTTTCTAAGAATTCCCCAAAGTGATATATTAGGATCATAAGAGACATGTATGGGCTTCCCTGGTGGCTCAGTGGTAAAGAATTCACCAGCCCATGCAGGGGATATGGGTTTTATCCCTGGCCCAGGAAGACCCCACATGCTGTGGGCAACTAAACCTGTGCACCACAGCTCCTGAAGCCCATGCACCCTAGAGCCTGTGCTCTGCAATAAGAGAAACCACCACTGTGAGAAGCCCACACACCACAACTAGAGAAAAAGCCTGCACAGCAACGAAGACCCAGCACAGCCAGAAATCCATAAATAAAATTATATATTAAAAAGAGAGAGACATGTCTGTAGATATTAGTCAGGCAATATGCAAAGTTTAAGGGCCCAGGAAGGACATACCTAATATAAAATATTCAGTCCATACTCCTGCCTGGAAATGTCAAGGCTTGGCTGAACATGTTGTCATGAGATTTACTAAAGTACTGATAACACAGCCACAAGACTGACTCTAGAGGTGCAATAGCCACTAGCCACCCATGACCACAAAGCAGTTGAAATGTGACCGGTGAGATATGTTGAAATGAACGTATTTTGTGTATGTTGGGATAAAAGAAAATATATCCTAACAGTAATTTAGCTTGTTTATTTTCATTTATTGTAGTATGGTCACTAGAAATTTTACAATTATACAAATGGCTCTCACTCTATTTTTATCAGAGAGTATCACTCCAGAACATGATAGCTCCCCTTAGCCATATGTGGCTCAACTTCATTTATTGGATTGAAAGCATTGAGTCTAAACACACAAAGATAGGATGTGGATGTTTCTACATGGAGGACAGAGATGTTAAAAAAAGATGGGTCTAAGCAGAAAGTACGTGTGATTCTGACAAGTGAAGAGCATGCTTATGTAGGTACATGAGAGTCTGGATGGATGGAAGAAAGGGGGAAATCCTTAAAGAAGACAGTAGCTCCAAAACTGTGTTTAAGCCTTGGTGAAATTCCACCTGGGTCCCATTCTATCCATTTCATTGGGTATTTTCTGCTTCTTGTACTGTTTTTCCACCTCAGTCACCTTCTCAGGGATGCTTGGTCTCCATGAACTATTTTTCTTGGCTGCTTCTTCCAATCCTTGCCATGTCTCCCAGTGTGATGAAGGAATTTAAGGACTTGGGGCCACTGCTAAAGAATTCTAGTTGCAAGGTGGGTAAACGGAATCAGAATGACAAATGTTTTCCTGCTCAGCAAAGACCTAATCAGTTAACTCAACATGGAGCTCCTGAACTCGTCTTGAAATGAGCTGCTAAGAGACCCTCATCCATCTTCTGTTTGAAGCCTTCAAGGTCTTCATCCCCTGTGATATATTGTCAGTTTCCATTAAAAGCCCGGAGTCACATGGCACTTACTCTCTGAAGAACCTTGGCTGTGCTGGAGAAACCCATTAAATGCACAAGTCAGCAGAGCTTTAATAAACAATCAGATTAACAGCCCAGTAGGAGAGTTACAATCCCACAAGCAATAGATTTAAAGCCCCACTAGTCCCGAGTTGTGGGTCAGCAGAAGCATTTGCCTCCAAATGTTTTTTGGGCAAAGAGCCATTACATTACCTGGTGGTCTCAGTGTGGGTTCTTTTTCCATTTAGTTATTTTGAAAGTATCAAAAAAGGCAATTTCCAGATGACAGGACTTTGTGTTTTATAATGTTCTGTGAGCCAAACCCCAAACCTTCCACATTTCTAAAATTAATGAAGCAAAAAGAAAATACATGTACTTGGGGGTAGAACCACTGGTCAGATTTGAAGGATGAATGCCCTAAGTAGAGAGGTCTCCTGGCAAGCACTTCTCCCTGTCTTTGAAGGAGAAAATGAGTTATTCCAAGGCTGTCAAGGCTTCAGCCAACTTAGCTAGCATAAAGGAGAGCCAAACAGTCACACAAACACTAAACCCTGAATACAAGAAGAAAGATTTCTCCCATCTCAATGAAAAGTCAGTTGGTGAATATCCACCAGGAGGGTCCCATAGATGACAGCCTGGAATTGCAGGAAAGCCCATCCACAGAGGTGTAGAAAGCTGAGAGCACACCTCACTTGTCTGTGGACAGCCTCTGGGAAGGCAGAACCAAGAGTCAGAACAAGGAATGCTGTGGCTGAGTGTTGCTAAGGAAACTCACCTACCTCAAGATGGATTTCCCTGGCTGGGAGCTACTTGGGAAGGTCAGCCAAGCCACGGCTGGGTAAGAGCTCACCCTGGGAAAAGTGGCCAGATGCTGCCAAGGAAGAATGTAGGGATCCACTGACTCACTCAGTAAGAAAGACAGTGATACCCAGATGCTGGTGAAATCATTCACTTGAAGAGTGCAGTGTTTGAATCCAGGTACCAGTGTTGGGCTCTAGGATTTGGCCAGTCCATTTCCATCTCCCTCCTGCTGTCTGTGACATGGCCACTATGTCACACGGTAGATGCCATGGTTTGCTTTTCCCAAAACTGTTACTCTATCTATCTATATATTTGTAGACAGAAATGTATGCAGGTCAGGAAGCAACAGTTAGAACTGGATATGAAACAACAGACTGGTTCCAAAATCAGGAAAGGAGTACATCAAGGCTGTATATTGTCACCCTGCTTATTTAACATATATGCAGAGTACATCATGAGAAACGCTGGGTTGGATGAAGCACAAGCTGGAATCGAGATTGCTGGAAGAAATATCAATAACTTAGATATGCAGACGACACCACCCTTATGGCAGAAAGTGAAAAAGAACTAAAGAGTCTCTTGATGAAAGTGAAAGAGGAGAGTGAAAAAGTTGGCTTAAAACTCAACATTCAGAAAACTAAGATCATGGCATCCAGTCCCATCAC
>NW_011495047.1:5424556-5424723 GCF_000754665.1 Bison bison bison
TTTTGGGCTCCAAAATCACTGGAGATGGTGACTGCAGCCAGGAAATTAAAAGACACTTACTTCTTGGGAGAAAAGTTATGACCAACCTAGACAGCATCTTAAAAAGCAGAGACATTATTTTGCCAACAAAGGTCCATCTAGTCAAGGCTGTGGTTTTTCCAGTGGTC